>NW_011494811.1:3112774-3144547 GCF_000754665.1 Bison bison bison
TCAGAGTTGCTGCTCACAAAGGCACCATATAATATAATGTGGTGAGGATTGTGTATATTTACCCAAATTCTACCTCATGCAGTTTGGTGAACCAGCAGTACTTGTACTTCAGATGAAAAACTATAAAAATAAAAATGGCACAGTTTTATTATTATTAATTATTGAAAGTCACTCAGTCGTGTCTAACTCTTTGCAACCCCATGGACTATACAGTCCAAGGAATTCTCCAGGCCAGAATACTGGAGTGGGTAGCCTTTCCCTTCTCCAGGGGATCTTCCCAACCCAGGGATCGAACCCAGGTCTCCCGCTTTGCAGGCAGATTCTTTACCAGCTGAGCCACCAGGGAACCCCAACTACAAAATACATTAAGCAAAATTAATCATTTCTGATTTTCCATTTCTTTAAAAAAAAGAAACTTATTAGAAAAATAAGAAGAGACTATTACTTTCTTAACATGAAAATGCTTCTTAAATCAAAAGCCAAGGCTCTTCTTTTTTTTAATTTTATATTATTTACTTATTACATTTATTATATTAAATTTATTTATTTAGCTATTATTATTTTGCGGGGGGTGTGCCATGTATCTTGTGGGACCTTAGTTCCCTGATTGAGGTTGAACCCGGGCCTTCAGGAGTGAAAGCACTAAGTCCTAATCACTGGACCACTGAGAATATTCTTAATGGCACAACATTAGAGACATTGTCATTAAAAGTAGAGATAAAATAAAGATTACATGAAACTATACAATTTTATTATATAAAAATCATTTGAAGTTTCTTCTAATGCAATAAGACATGATATAACAATAAGAGGTAAAACTCCTAGAAAGGAGATGAATAAAATTAAGCTTTAGATGTAGGATATATGGGTTTGATCCCTGAGTCAGGAAGATCCCCTGGAGAAGGGCATGACAACCCACTCCAGTATTCTTGCCTGGAGAATCCCATGGACAGAGGAGCCTGGTGGGCTACAGTCCATGAGGGTCACAGAGAGTTGGACACGACTGAAGTAGCTTAGCACACATGCACACAAAGTAGATTAATGTAAGACACATAAATAAAAGCCAACAAGTGGAGCAAATTATGTCCATTTCTTCCAAAGATGTGAAAATAAATGGATAGAAGTTCCCATATATTTAGAATTTTAAGGTTGGAAGAAATCTTAAATATGTACCTGACCTACAGTAGGTGCTCAATAAATATTTTTTGAATATATGAATGATTAAATGACATTGATAAGTTCACTTTTAAGAAACATGGATTTTTCTTTATGTATAAGATTAAGAGGTTCCACAAATCATTGAGAAGGGAAGGACTTTATTCAGCAAATAGAGCTGAAACAAATTAGAGATTTGAGAGAAAAATTTATTCAGAGACTCATTGGACATCATTTCCAAATAAACTCCAAATGCTTTAAAGAGTTAAATATGAAAAACAAACAAACAAACAAAAAACAGGTAAAAGTACCTACACAAACTTCTAGAGGAGAATATAAATGAATAAACATACCTAATCTCTAAATGAGAGAGGACTCTAGACTCAAAGCATCTGGAAGGGTCATGAAAAACTAGACATTTGACTATATAAAAATGTTTAAATACTTTTACTTTGGAAATTATAGAAGCATAACTAAAAGGCAAACAACAAGCTGGGAGAAGTATTTGAATGAAATAGTGAATGACAAAAGGCTATTATCCTTTAAGAGTTCATATACTTTGACAAGAAAAACAAAAAGATAAATGAGCAAAGGCAGGAACACATAGTTTATGTAAAAGGAAGTACAAAGACCAACCTTTGGAAGGGAAGGAGGACCAGATTCATTGATAATAAAAACTTTGTGATCAATCATTTTCTTCTTATTAAAGAAGCAAGGTTTTGCTTATTTTTAAATGAAATAACTCAAAGATGCCAGTTTTATAGGGAAACAGGCATTCTTATTCACTGTTGGGGGAAAAACTAGCATCGCTTTACTGAAAAGACCTTTTGCCATATGCTTCTTGAAAATGTTCATCAACTTTGATCCATTACTTCCACTCCTGAGAATTCTACCTGTGGTAATTTGGCTAGACTTGAACCCCAGAGACGGGGGAGCCTGGTGGGCTGACGTCTATGGGGTCGCACAGAGTCGGACACGACTGAAGCGACTTAGCAGCAGCAGCAGCAGCAAATAAAAATATAGAACACTCAGTTAAATATGAATTTCAGGTGTACAACAAATATGTTTTAAGAATAAGTTTGTCCCTGACAATATTTTGGGGACTAAAATACTAAAAAATTATTTATTGTTTCTCTGAAATGCAAGTTTAACTGAGCATCCTATATTTTATCTGTCAATCCTTGCTTATGGAAATAATCCAAAATCCTGCAAAGATTCAGGCACAGATCTTTGTTACAATTTTATTTATGATGATAGCAAAAATATCAAAGGAAAATAAATTTTCAGCAGTAGGAGAACGGGAAAGGGTCTGCGTCTGAAGTTTCTAATGACAATACGTACGTTTGTTGTTGAGTCCACCAAGTAGTCCGACTCTTTGTGACCCCATGACTGCAGCACACCAAGTTTCCCTGTCCCTTACCACCTCCCGGAGTTTGCACAAGTTCATGTTCATTAAAACAGTGATGCCATCCAACCATCTCATCCTCTGTTGCCTTATTCTCCTTCTGCCTTGAATCTTTCCCAGCATCAAGGTCATAAGGACAATACTTATAATAAGAGGTAAAGTTAAAAAACAAGCAGGCGCTGCATATCCCTTAAGATGGCTACTATCAAAACAGAACAAAACAAAATGGAAAATAACAAGTGTTAGGGAGAATGTGATGAAGAAATGGGAACCCTTGTATACTGTCGGTGGGAATGTAAAACAGTACAGCCAATGTGGAAAACAGCATGGCAGTTCCTCAAAAAATTAAACATACAACTAACATAGGATCCAGCAATTCCACTTCTGGGTATATACCCCAAAGAATTAAAAGAAGGATCTCCAAGAGATTATTTGTACACCTATGTTTATAGCGGCATTATTCATAATAGCTAAAATGTGAAAGAAACCCAAGTGTCTATTGATGTATATAGGGATAAGCAAAATGTGGTATTGCAATGAAATATTTTTCAGCCTTAAAAAAGAAAAGAAATTCTGACACATGCTACCTCATGAATGAAATTTGAGGACATTTTGCGAAGTGAAATAAGCCAGTCACTAAAAGACAAATACTAATGATATCACTTATTTATATAAGTGGGCTTCCCTGATAGCTCAGTTGGTAAAGAATCCGTCTGCAATGCAGGAGACCCTGGTTTGATTCCTGGGTCGGGAAGATCCACTGGAGAAGGGATAGGCTACCCACTCCAGGATTCCTGGGCTTCCCTTGTGGCTCAGCTGGTAAAGAATCTGCCTGCAACACGGGAAACTTGGGTTCTGGCCTGGAGAATTCCATGGACTGTATAATCCATGAGATTGCAAAGAGTCAGACACGACTAAGTGATTTTCACTTTTACTTTTCACTTTCATCACTTATTTAAGAAAATTAGAGTAGTCAAAATAATAGAGAGAGAAACTAGAGTGGTGGTTGCCAGAGGCTGGGGGTAGGGTGGTGAGGAATCGGTGTTTAATGGGTACAGAATTTCAGTTGTGCAAGAGGAAGAGTCCTGGAGATGGAAAGTGGTGATGGTTGTACAACATGTAAAATAGGGACATGTACAAAATGTCCCTATTTTACACTTAACTGTACACTTAAAAATAGCTTAGGTGGTAAATTTTTGGTATATTTTACCACAATAAAAAGTTTAAAACAAGTGAGGCCAAAGCTATGATTTCAAGTACATAGAACAATAAGCACAGGTTCAGTTCAGTTGCTCAGTTATGTCTGACTCTCTGTGACCCCATGGACTGCAGCACGCCAGGCCTCCCTGTCCATCACCAACTCCCAGAATTCACTCAAACTCATGACAGGAGAGAAACACAAAATGCCAAGAGTGGCTCCCGCTGAGTGCTGAGACTATTTTTATTCTCCTCTCTCTATATTAATAGTTTTTTTTTTCTTCTAATGTCTCCAGCATGAGCATAGATCAACGGCAGGTGTGGAGTTAATTAAGAAAATATAATAAAACCAAAATTGAGACATGGTCCCAACCTGAACCATTGTTTGATGACATATCTAGGAGAGTCCGAACAAATGACACTCCGAGGTGAGATAGGAAATAGATGGACGGGTGATGCCTCTTCTAATACAGCCCTGCTCTTGAGGCAGAGATTCACAAAGGAGAGCAACCCTCAGGGTGGTATGAGGGCTTCAAAAAGTGGCAGCAGAAACCAGGGTCTTGTTTCCATGTAGGGTCCCAGGATGGAGTCCCAGCTTCAAAGAAGGATTCTAGGGGTTCCTAGGGTGGCAGAGAAGAGGCAGAAAGAGGTAGTTCCTATAGTCGGGTGACCAGGAACAGGCCCCATGGCAAGGGTCCTGGGCCTCAGCCTGGCACCAGAAGAGGGCCACGCCCTACAGCCCTGCAGAATGCTCGCCTCTCCCCCAAGACCTTAGGGGCAACCTTCTGAGCATTCAGTAGGTGCTCATTGCATGAACTGCGATGAACACATAAATATTTGTTGCGTGAATCAGCATGCTAGCAATGCCCACGGCACACTAACCCTCCAAGAACTCTTTTTTTCCCCCCAAATCTTAATTTTAATTGGAGGATAAATATTTTACAATATTGTAATGATTTCTGCCATATATCAACATGAATCAGCCACAGGCTTACACATGTCCTCTCCCTCATAAGCACCCTCTCAAAGCTTCCTCCCACTTCCCTCCCCATCCCACCCCTCTAGGTTGCCACAAAGCACTGGCTTTGGTTCCCGGGATCATACAGCAAATTTCCACTGGCCATCTATTTTACATATGGTAATGTATATGTTTCAATACTACTCTCTCAAGTCATCTCACCCTCTCCCTCCCCTACTGTGACCAAAAGTCTGTTCTTAATGTCTGTGTCTTCTCTGCTGCCCTGCAAATAAGATCATCAGTACCATCTTTCTAGATTCCATATATATGTGTTAATATATGATATTTGTCTTTCTTTTTCTGATTTACTTCATTCTGTATAATAGGCTCTAAGTTCATCCACCTCATTAGAACTGACTTTAATGCATTCCTTTTCATAGGTGAGTAATATTCCATTGTGTATATATACCACAACTCCTTTATCCATTTATCTGTCAATGGACATCGAGGTTGCTTCCAAGTCCTAGCTATTGTAAATAATGCTGCAGTGAACATTGGGGTACACATGCCTTTTTCAGTTATGGTTTCCTACGGGTATATGCCCAGTAGCTGGATTGCTGGGTCACATGGTAATTTTATTCCTAGTTTTTAAAGGAATCTCCCTACTGGCTCAAAGAATCTGCCTGCCAATTCAGGAGACACAGGAAACAGTGTCAATCCCTGGGTTGGAAAGATCCCCTGGCGAAGGAAATGAGAACCCACTCTAGTATTCTTACCTGGAAAATCCCATGCCTTGTGGGCTACAGTTCATGGGGTTCCAAAGAGTTGGACTTGAGTGAGAACACATGCATATGCATACTGTTCTCCATAGTGGCTGTATCAATTTTCATTCCCATCAACAGAAAAGAGGGTTCCCTTTTCTGCACACCCTCTTCAGCATTTATTGTTTGTAGACTTTGTTGCTGGCCATTACAGCTGGTGTGAGATGATGCTGTATTGCAGTTTTGATTTGCATTTCTCTGATAATGAGAGATGTTGAGCCTTTCAGGTATTTATCAGCCATCTTTGGAGACATGTCTGCTTAGGTCTTCTGCCCACTTTTTGATTGGGTTGTTCATTTTTCTGATATTGAGCTGCATGAGCTGCTTGTATATTTTGGAAATTAATCCTTTGTCAGTTGTTTCATTTGCTATTATTTTCTCCCATTCTGAGGGATGCCTTTTCACCTTGCTTATAGCTTCCTTCATTGTGAAAAAGCTTGTAAGTTTAATTAGGTCCTATTTGTTTATTTTTGTTTTTATTTCCATTACACTGGGAAGTGGGTCAGAGAGGGTCTTGCTGTGATTTACATCAAAGAGTATTATGCCTATGTTTTCCTCCAGCAGTTGTATAGCTTCTGGTCTTACATTTAGGTCTTTAATCCATTTTGAGTTTATTTTTGTGTATGGTGTCAGGAAGTGTTCTGATTTCATTCTTTTACACATTGCTGCCCAATTTTCCCGGCACCATTTACTGAAGAGACTGTCTTTTCTCCATTGCATATTTTTGCCTCCTTTGTCAAAGATAAGATCCCCATAGGATCTTGGGTTTATCTTTGGGATTTCTATTCCAAGAACCCTTCTCTACTAAGAGTCAGGCAGTCATCTCCTCCAGCCAGCCAGGGCTGGACCTCCCCATTTAGAAATACTTCCAATACTGCATTTATCCTGTTATATTTTAAGGATCTGCTTCTGTGGCTATCAGCCCTACCAGAGTATAAGCCTCTTGAGGGCAGGAATTTTGTCTGGGCCCTTTAAATACCCAATGCCTAATAAGGTTACCTGGCCCCCATTATGTGCACAACAAACATTTGCTGCACGAGTTACCCAAAACTGACACTGAGCGAAGCACTTTATACAAGGGATCAGATCAGATCAGATCAGTCGCTTAGGCATGTCCGACTCTTTGCGACCCCATGAATCACAGCACGCTAGGCCTCCCTGTCCATCACCAACTCCCAGAGTTCACTGAGGCTCACGTCCATCGAGTCAGTGATGCCATCCAGCCATCTCATCCTCTGGCATCCCCTTCTCCTCCTGCCCCCAATCCCTCCCAGCATCCGAGTCTTTTCCAATGAGTCAACCCTTCGCATGAGGTGGCCAAAGTACTGGAGTTTCAGCTTTAGCATCATTCCTTCCAAAGAAATCCCAGGGCTGATCTCCTTCAGAATGGACTGGTTGGATCTCCTTGCAGTCCAAGGGACTCTTGAGAGGTAGGTAACAAGTAAGAAAACGGAGACTCAGAGAGATAAGTGTTTGTTCAAGTGAAGATGGCAATGCCTGGGTGCCTGGATGCAAAACCAGGTCTTCTCACGCTAAAGTCCATGTTCCCGCTGCTGCTCCACAGCGAGTCATTGGTGCATGCCTTCCCAGGGGTTATGCACACCTAGTTCAGGGGTGTGCTTGTGGAAAGTCCCAGGGAGTCATTGCCAGCTGCTTCCTTACCCAACTCCCAGGCCTTGTGAGAGTCACATCCAAAGGCTCTTCCTGAGTCCCCCTTCCCTGAAGACTGTAACACTGACCCATTTTCTCTCTTTCCCCTCAAGCTGCCTCCCTTGACTTTCTTCTCTGGCTTCTCCTCCTCCTAACTCCTAAATGTGGCCGCTCTGCCCACTTGCCCACCTCATATAAATGAAAGATTTCCTTTTCTGCTGCCAACATACCCCTTCAGATCTGAGCGCCTCTCCTTGTCCTTGCAGCCAAGATGACCTCCTGACTGCCATGTTCTGAGATGTGTGGCCAGCCAGGGACTATCCACAGGGCCCCTGCAGGTGCCTGGGCCCTGGTCAGCAGAATGCCTGGTCCATATAAAAAGAAAAACCCTGTGCCAGGTGGATGTCAGTTGCAGGGTGACCTCCAGCGCGGCATGCTGAAGGGTACAGAGCCTCCCTCAGTCAGAATCCTTGAGTCCTTGAGTTACTGGAGGGGCAGAGCCCTACACCCAGCCCTGGGCCGAGTGAGCTGTACGTGAACAAGGAATAAACTCCTATGGTGTGTCTGAGGTTTGGGAGTCTGCTGCAGCAGCTAGCGAACCTCAGTGAGGTCAGAGCCCTCACCGATCTTTGTGTCCCTGGCTCTCCCCATCACAGAGACTCCCTGTTTTCCTTCACCCTACACCTCATTGCCAAAGCAACCTTCCTTCAGTCTATCTGGGTCGTGCCGCTGCTGTTCCCCCCAGTCTTCAATGGCTCCCCTTTGTCTGCAGACTCCAGGGTGAGCCTCCGGAAGAGGCACAGAGCCTGGAGCTCCAAGCCCCTCCCCACCACTTATGCTCTCTCTGTCTCTCTCCCGTTCTTGCACTCTTGTCAGATCCAAACTCAGAGCTGCCCAAATGTTATCCTGTCCACTGTTGTCTCTGCTGCTTCTTTGTTTTTTCTCCATCTTTGTCAAAATCCTCCCACTTAAAATCCTTCCTTCTTCAAGACGGGGCTTCTTGGGTCCTCCAGCCATGTGGAAGGATGCTCACAGCCCACCATTCGCTTGCCTCCCATCATCATCGCTGTGCTGCAACGCCGTGAGCCTGTTCACCCCTTCCTCTCTCCCTCCCACTGGACTGTCGGCTCCCCTGAGCACAAGCCTGTGTTGCCACTGTGCCCATCAGGCCAGGCAGAGCCCAGATACAAGGCGGGTGTCTGTTCCCCCTCCCTGCAACAACCTTCCATCTTTCGTGCTGGAGGGTGAGGCTGGAGTTGCAGAGTATACACAGCCAGCTCATCCATCTTCCTCCTCCCAGCACACTCAGAGGGCTAACTGCATGACCTTTTGCATCTGTGGATTCCTCTCTCTTCCCCCTCTCTTTTTTTTTTTTTTTCTTTTTAAACACAGGCCCTTGGAGCTTGCTCGGAGGCCTGGCTGAGCTGGGAAGAAGTTGGCTGCTCGGTTATATTTAGGCTAGCAGAGACATCAATCTAAGCCTCTTTAAAAATAAAATCCTGTTTCAGCTGGATCCCCGAGCATGTCCCCACCCACTCTGAACAAGCTTGTTCGCCTCCTCCGGGTCCCCAGTCCCAATGACAGCCCCTTCACGTGGCCCACACATGTGTGACCATGCATTAGGATGGCAGCGATCAATTCAAAGAAGATTTCTCTCTTCTTCCAGGCTTTCCTTCCCTGCGGCTTTCCTCTCCTCAGTGTAGTCCAGGGGACTATGCAACCTTCTTCCATGCCTCTTCCCTCTCAAACTAGGCAGAAACAAACCTGGCGAATGGACAAGATACTGCCTCTTGCTCCGGAGTTTCTGGGTCCTTGTTCTCTGTCCCCACCAGGCTGTCTTCATGGAAATGGGAAGAAGCCAAAAGAAGACAAAGACTAGAGATCGGAGTGGAAAGTGGCGTCTGCAGTTGTGCTGGAAGGTGTGATGGGGACTTCTGATTGCACCGCTCTTGCTGGCAGCCTAGTGGGTCCTGACGTGCATGTGGGCGTGTGTGCAGGTTTGCACGCGTGTCTGCCCTTGTGCACGTGTGTAGCACACTGCGCGTGGATGAGACGCAGCCCACGGGAGTGTTGGGGCTGACCCTTCCTACTCCTTGACTTGGCTACCGCAGCCCTGGTTCTTTTCCATCCCCACTGATGAAACACTTCTTTATGTCTTATTCACATCCTGTCTTGACTACCACAATTGTCTCCTTGCTGGGCCCACATGTCTCTCATCACCAATGGGATCCAAATGTTGCTGACAAAATAATCTCACTGCTTTTGTGCTGCAATCACATTCCTCCACTTTCTCAAATTCTTCTCTGTCTCCCATTACTAGGGGAATCGCACACACAGACCACCATCTCTTTCTGTGTCTTCACACCCCTCCCCACCCTGTCCCACCCTCACTGCCTTTCCGAAGCACTCGCTCTCCTCCTCTTGCTGTTCCAGGGACCACAGCTCTTTGGGGCCTGCACAACCTCTCAAGCACTATTTATTCAGTCAGCAAATGTTTACTAACAGTGACAGACACCCTCCTAGGCACCGGAGTGCACAAGAACCAAACTGAGGACAGACAGTCAACAGAGAAAAATGTAAGAGCATGTCGAGACTTACAGGGACTATAAAGAAAAACGAAGCAAATGGGACTTCCATGGTGATCCAATGCTTAAGAATCCGCCTTGCAATGCAGGGGACCCGGGTTCGATCCCTGGTCAGGGAACTAAGATCCCACATGTCGTGGACCAACTAAACCCAAGTGCCACAACTAGGGAGTTTGTATGCAGCAACGAAAGATTGAGTGTGATGCAAATGAAACCCAGAGTAGTCAAATAAATAAATACTTCAAAAGATGAAACAGAGAGAGGGGGCCAGAGACCAACTCTTATACAGACTGACCAGGAAGGCCTTCCCAGGAGGCCTGGACCATTTCCCCCACCTTTTTTTTCTCCATGTGAGGTGTATGGCTGGCATCTTTAACATCCCCCTGCTTTGCCAGAGGTCTTCCCTCCCATCCTTCTCTTTGTATGGTGTTTATCTTGATCTTAAGAGCAGGGGAGGCACTGGGTACAGCTCAGTCGCAGCAGGAGAGCTACTGCATTATTAACTATGAGAGCCTCACCCTGGCCAGAAGGAAATCACCTAGCACAGACACGGTCCTCTCCTGGTTCCCTGTTCAGAACACAATGTGGTGTCTGAATAAGTAGTAGCAGCTTTGTCCAAGTGTCCTGTCTGTGTCCAAATCACGTCTCTTCCTTCCTAGAATTAGGGTGCATGTACTGGCATTGGTGACCACTATCTGGCCAACTACTCAGGGGGAGCCAGGGCTCCCCATTCTTCTGACAGTGGAACCCACTGAATGGATGCTTGATGTCAACCAACACCATCTTCACCTTGAAACAGCCCAAAGGAAAAGTACCTTAGTGATAGAGGCTTCGGTGAACAAGTTTATTAGTACCTGAAATGACTAATATTAAATAAACAGCAATAAAAATGGCTACCATTAAAAAAAACACTGTGGTGTATGTGTTTTCCTTCCTGGTGGGGGAAAGGCTAGGGGACAGGAAGATGGAGTCTGGACCTTTGTTTTGACTGGGAACAAACTCATGGACTGTCCATGTTCCCCCAGAGCCTTTCGATGGCAGCCAGATCAAGGGCGATGGCGGTGCTGCCCATGACAGTCTTTCCTGGCCCCAGCTGTCTTAGTGCAGTCTGTCTAGACCCTCCCAGTCCAACGCAAGCGCCACTAGCCACTGGGCCAACAGAACACTTGGAACGTGGTTAGTCCTCATCGACACAAAACATCAAACACACACTAGATTTTGAAGACTAAATATCAAAAAGTGAAAGTGAAATACCTCACAAATTAAATTTTAAAAAACGCGTGTTTTAATGCATCATTTAAGGCAGTTACATTTTGTCCAGTAAGAACTCCACTATACAAAGCAGGTAAAAATGTAGCTGCTCAGGTGGCAGAGAGGGAAGAGGATTTGGGGGATCTCTGGAGGGGGCCTGGGAGAGTGTGGGGGTGTCCTATCCATGATCAGAGCCTGGTCTGGCTCATTTATTATTGGGTTGGATGGTCCCTTCATTTGAGATTGTGGGGGAAATACCCAGAGGAGGCCCCCATTCAATCATCCTAAGTGGAATCTGATCTTTATCTTGGGATAAACATTCCGAATGGAAGGTGAGTGCTTGGCGATAAGGAAGATAAGGAAACCATATGGCCCTGTCAGGAGGCTCCCAGGGCCTTATTCTCAAAAGGATTAATGACTCCAAAAGGGGATCATCTTTTTTCTGCTTTGAGGAGGCAAAAGCCCCAAACCCCCCAGTAGGGACGGGAACTGACTGATCCCAGGCAGGGAGGACTAGCACTCAGGACTTTCTCTTGCCTTCCCTGGGCTCCTCTCTCTCCCACACTGTCCACCCCCACTTCACAACAAAGCCCTTCGGTTCAGTCGCTTAGTTGTGTCCGACTCTTTGAGGCCCCGTGGACTGCAGCACGCCAGGCTTCCCTGTCTATCACCAACTCCTGGAGCTTACTCAAATTCATGTCCATCAGGTCCTTTGGGCTGTTGTCAATGAACCCCCAATCTCTAGACCACACTTAGCAGCCCAGGCTTATGCAGGGTTGGCGATGGGGATCTGAATCCTCACACCCTCTCGATTAGGCAAAATTTCCAGAGACTCCACTTCTGTGCACCTCCCGGTCCCCACGCTGGCTATTGGTAGCTGCCCAGGTGGCACAAGAGGGGCTTTCCTGGCAGGGATGGGGTTTCGGTGGGCCTGCTGGAACTGGCCACGTGGCATGGCAGGGCTGAGAACCATCGTTGATGGGGGAGGGCAGGTAACATGAGAAAGGGATCTGGGGCTGAGGGGCGGGGGAGGCGGAGGCTACGGGCTTTTGAGCACGTTCTCTCCTCCCCTACGTCACAAGGCACCTCATCCTTCATTCCTCTGGCACTGCCGGCCAGCACAGCTGTTCTCTGACCCCCAACTGGAGACTGTCAAAGGCATTCAGTTTAGGTACAAAAGCGGGCCCTCAAAGCAGAGAGGGGGTGGTTTCAGGATGGTGTGAGAGTGGTCACAGACAAGAAGAAGAATTATGCAAAGAATAATGAGTATTTACGGAGGGCTGTGTCAGGTGTCTCCCTTGATTGTCATGTTAAAGCCAAAAAAAAGCTCTAAGAGGGATATTTCATTTTGCCTAGAAGGCAACTGAGGTTCAGAGAGGCTAAGCCACTTGCTCAAAACTGCATAGCTAGTATGAGCTGGAGCTGGGAGTCAAACACAAGAGTCTGACCCTTGGAGCCCAAGTTGTTGAGGCAGGCAGGACCCAGCACACGAGTGTTCTTGTCACACTGCTGCGGTCAGTGACAAGCAACTGGAAGATACTTTTCCTCGTCCACGTTGCGGCCCACCCCGGGTAACATGGACAGTAGCACCTAGCTGCCAACCAAGTGAGCCTGTGCCGTGGCCTCACACCTTGCTCAGTGGAACAGCCCAAGCCTTCTGTGGTCCAAAGAGCCTCCGCTAAGAAGAGGCCACCCTCTCACCCTTCAGCCCCAGCAGGGTCACATCTAAGGGAGAGGTGGGAACAACTGTCAGCGGAAGGGAGAGGAGGCCCCCAGATTTCCAGCCTCAAGCTGGCCCTGGCTGATGGCCTTGGTCTGGGGCTTTTCTGTGCTCTGAGCACATCTCAACATTTGGAGAAAAACAAGAAAGTGAACAATAGACGTTTGTGGGCTAGAGGACAGGGCCGACTTCCCCCTGGGACTCGCGCTGTTCATAAACTGCCCCAGCTGCACTCTCACGGCTGGGATGTCACAGGAGCCTGGCTGAATCACAGCCTTGTCCTGGCTGGGGCCGGCGACTGGCTCCTTTTATATAGCACTGGGGGGGGGGATGCAAATGCCGGTGTGGGGGGCCAGGAGCTGGGGGTGGGGTGGCATGCTTTCCTGCCTGGATTTGGGAAATCACAGAGAAAGGATGCATCAGGCCTTGGCATTGTAGCTCTGCCAAGTCGCCCCCTGGCTGACGTGTCCTGATCAGAGCTGTTTGCCCCACAGGAGAAGAATCAGCTTTCTATCAAATGGACTCTGGGTTCCACCCCAGAGAGCTGGCTCTCCAGAGGACTGGCTCTCCAGAGGACTGGGAGAGTAAGGGGGACTGACCGGTGCTGAATGCATCTTACCCAGCTGGTCAAGGTGGTTCCTGGGCACCATGCTGGGTGGGGTGGGAGGTGGAATAGTGGTGGGCTTCTCTGAGCTGCCCCCACTCAGGCTTTTCAGGCCTTGCTTCCCACTGTGACAGCCAAGGGCAGCAGGGCAGGGTGTGTTAGGCCAAGAAAGAGTCAGTGGATGGAGGGCTGCAAACCAGAGTTCTGACCCCCTCTTCATGTAGGACTGACCAAGTGACCCTAACTGAGGCCCAGTCAGCTAAGTTCCTTGGCTGGGTGTTCTCCCACCTACCCCCAGGACCCCTGACAACTGCGAGGGGCTGACACGGAGCGACCCCATCTGCATGGCATCGCTGGAAAAGGCTGGAGTGTGTCTAAAGAAGCTGTTCAGACATCACATCACAGTCCCAGACGGCCGAGAGGTTCTTGCACTCACTTGGCTGCCCTCCCTGGGAAATGCTTTGGATCAGACAGCATTTCTGGGTTGTTTTTGCCTGAGGAAAGTGGTAGGAATTCAGCAAGAGGTCTATCATTGGAGGAAAAGTCAGTGGATTTACTTAATAAAAGTGTTTGTAAAGAACCATGGTGTGGTAGGGGAGGTGAGGGGCAGCCGTACCGGGCTGAGACTGAAGACGCTAGTGTGAGCAAGAAGGCCCACCGATGAGGGAAACTTGTAGCAAAGGGAGAGGAATTTACAGACAAATGGTCCGCGTCTGGAGGAGAAAAAAGGTTTTTTTTGAAGAGTCTAAGGCGTTCAAGGGGCTTTCCTAGTGGCTCAGACAGTAAAGAATCTGCCTGCAATGCAAGAGACCTGGGTTCAATCCCTGAGTCAGGAAGATCCCCTGGAGAAAAGAATGGCAACGCACTCCAGTACTCTTGTCTGGAGAATTCCAGGGACAGAGGAGCCTGGCAGGTTACAGTCCATGTGGTTGCAAAGAGTCAGACACAATTGAGCGACTAATACTTTCACTTTCAGGGAGTTCAAATGACAGCCCTAGGTCGCCCTTGCAAGCACCCATCAACAGTCTCGTGCCAAAGAGGTCTTTCCAAGGGTCTACTGGTCCTTCAGTCCCTTGGTCACTTAGCAGACACTTCCTGAGGGCCACTGAGCCTGGATGCTGTGGTTGAGGGCTCTCCTTGCCCTCAGAGGTCTCCCATGCAAGCCAGTGATGGTGACACAGTGCGGAAAGAGCGAGGATAGAGAGTGGGCAGCGAGCACGCAGTGAGCGGGCAGGAGCGTGAGCTGAGTCTGCAAGGAAGAGCCGGGAATCAGCCAGGCAGCCCAAGAGGAAGGACAGCTAATCCAGGCAGAGGGCACGTCTGTGCAACCGCGGGATCGTGCCCCCGCCCTCACCCCGGAGACAGCTGGGACAGGACTGTGATGGGAGCCTGTGCCCAAAGAAGAGGTCCGCCCCGAAGTCTTTGCCTTCGACTCTCCTGATTTTCTGACAGCCAGGCACAAGAGGGCTGAGAAAGCCTCCTGGCACAAGGGCTTCTGTTGAGTTCCCTTCTGGCACATCCCCTCAAGGCCTGTTCCTGACTTTGGTGCTGGGGTGACCCCCATGGTGACCGTATCCATAGGTCACCATCTCCTTTCATACCTAACGCTTTTCTGAGGATCCACTGGTCTCACATGCAAGAGGCAAGTAGCCGATCTGCACGTTCTAAAGGAAGGTTCTGTTCCCAGGAAGTTAGAAAATATTATCACTCTATTTTCTGGATTTCCAGTCTCACGGCATCTCCCTCACCTCAGCTCAGAAAATCTGTTATGAAATCAGTGCAGGTTTAGAATTGAAGAAATATGGTAAATCCTGCAACACACCAGCTTTAGATAGAATCTTTGACCTTGTATGTTCAGTATTTCATATATAATCTTTTATTCTTTTTCTTCACGATTGAACACAAGTTGACTGGCTCACATCCAGTGTGCAGTTGATTGAAGCTAAATATTCCTCATGTTCGGCATGCCTAATGATTTCCATCTTTGTCTCAATTATATTAGGTTTATGAGACCTGCACTTCTTATCACTAGCATCAGCACTTCATTTTTCCATTTTCCACTCATTCTTATAAAATAATAAGGTTGAAATGCAATAAAATATTTAAATACGTGCACAAACATTGCTGAATGGTCAAAGGTGACACTGCTGAAATTGAACTGCTGGCTGCCAGGCTGTGTTTCCATGGGATGGCTTGAAATGTTAGTTCATCCGCCAACCTGGGAAAGCTTGAAACCAGCATTTGGCTCAAGGGGGAGGGGGTGGGGTGAGGGCTAGAGGTGGTATGGGCCAATGTTGAATGTACAGAAAAAGAGGGCTGTACCAAAGTCAGAAATACAAACTAAGGGTCATCTGGAATGACCCCACCCTCTGAAGCTCAGTGAGGGTATAAATCCTGCCACCTCCTGCCCCAAAGGGCAGGCACTGCCATGCAGTGAGGTTGGTGATGGTTTTTCTCCAAGCAGTTTGTGTGACGTCACAGATATGCTCCAGTAAACATTCTGACATCTCTGAGGCTGCAGGTGGGTGAGCGGAAGGGGACTGTAGGGACCCCTATCCTATTTTACAGCTGGAGAGATTCTATACACTCATCACCAGGAGTCAAGTTCTAGGTAACACTTTTCCATACAACTCATGGCAGGCTGGACTGCTGGCAGTGGGGGGCTGCTATCACCTCCAGAGATATGGGGCTTACTGGCGAACAGAGTGGTGAAAGGACATTCCGTGTTGCTTGAAGACATTCCTCAGCCGACCGAAGAGTGCCTGGTAACAGACACCCAGGATTTCTCTGCCACTTAGCAACCCTGGCAGTAGAGCGTGACTTACATCTCTAGGCTTGAAGCTAGTGTGGTCGGTCCTTGCAAACTCAGCAGCAGTTCTAGGGGATACACTGAAGAGTGAGTCCTAGACACTCATCAGAGCTGCCTGACACTCAAGAATCTTTTCTCAAAGCTTCTTACCCTTGAATTAGAATACTTTATTTGGAAAGGACTTTTGGAGGAAGTGGTAGGTGAAACCTGGGTCTTTTAGCCCACGACTATCTGGCACCTCAGAGGGAAAAGAATCCAGTGGTGCCCATAGGAGACTTGACCTCCAGGCCTCTGCCTTGTCTTTCTGAGTGGCTCTCGACAACTTCTCTCATTTGCAAAGTAAGAGGGTTGGTCTGTATGAACTCTAACACTCAGAGTATTGGTGAACTGAGATAACATGTGAAATGTGAAAATTATAAAGCATGATTCTAAAAAATAAATCTCAGGAAATATTTCTGCTCTTCACAGCTGAGGAATCTGACCAAGGCAATGTGAGACCCACCCTGAAATTCGTTACAAACCATGAGGGGGGCTTTGGGGGCTCCCAGTCAGGCCTAGAACAGCCACATCGAAATCACAGCGCCCTTTGCTTCTGAATCAAATCCTCTGAGCCAGCTCCTCCTCCTTCACCTGCCCTGTGGAAGGGTCACAATTTCCCTCCCAGACTCTGAGGGGTCTTGGGGGCTTTGGTCACAAACTTAAGACCAAGCTCACCTTTCAGAATTGCTAGGGCCCACATTTTGTGTTTTGCTTTAAGTTTCCAAGACCTGGTCTGAAAGGCAATGTTTTCCCTGTCATTAAAAGAAGAAAATGGGAAAGAGAAGTGGGTTTTTGACTGGCGTTTTGCAAACCTCCCCAGAGTACAAGAACTCCTCCTTCTCAGCAGGTAAACAAACACCTGAGATGGGAAGAAAAACAACCTGGGAGTCTGCAGGGAGCGCCAGCAAGACAAGGGAGGGGCGAGGGTGGGGCAGGGCCAGCTAGCCAGCGAGCTGAAAGCCTACTTTTGTTTGAACCCCATCCCAGCCTTCACTACCTGCCCGTGGGAGGGAGAAGCCTCGCCGGGGCGGGTATGATTTCCCCGAGGGGGGTATTCCTAAAACTGGGCGGGGCACCTCGAGGGCCTGAAAGCTGGGGTGCAGAAAGATCAGGGTAGTGCCTATTCTGGAGCGCCTCTGGGTCCCCAGCTTGGAGGAAGAAGGGACCACCCCTCGTCCTTCCTCCCCCTCCCCTCGTTCGGGTTGGTTTGCGCTGGAATGCCACGCTATTCAAAGTGTCTGAGTGATCGGCACTTTCTAAATATACAGCGATGGAGAGATAAGAAACCCAGCGTCTGGCTTCGCGGGTTCGTGGCCCTCCTGGCAGCCCCGGGGCTGGGGCAGGGCCGGCGAGCCCCCCACCCCCCACCCCCGCCTCGGTGGTTCGGCTGAAACTTCAGCACCTCCTCCCGGGGCCTGCGTTGGAAACTTTGGATTCTGCTCATTCCCAGGGTCCCCAGGTTCCGATCTTTACGTCTGGGACAGGGGAAAAAAAAGACGATGAGACACCCCCCGCCCCCCGTCTCTTCCTCTTCACCCACCCCCACGACACAACCCAGGTGACCCAAAAGGCTGCGTCAACTTGGCGAAACACGAGCGTCCCCAACGGGGCGGCCGCCCCCAACCCCCTTCTCCCCTCGCTCGGCCCCACAATGCGCCCTTGTGCCGCGCCTGCAGCCAGGCCGGGGATTTGGCGCAGGGATGGGGGGAATAACCGTCAGATATTTAAAACAGAGCCGAGGGAACAAAGCAGGTCTTTGTGTACCAAGCAGCCTGGAGCGGGGAGCTGCGGGCGGGCGCGCAGAGTGCTGCCCCAGCGCATGCGCCCAGCGGACTGGCCGCGCTCGGGTTACCCAGAGTTTTCCACCCCGGTCCGCGGAGCCTTCGTTAACCCCTTCCCCGGCCGCTCCCCGGGGTCGGCGGAGAGAGAAGCTGGCTTTCATCTGCTTGCCGTTACACGTTTAATTGAAAAAAGAAATAGTCGTTTTCCGTGTTTCTATAGGAAGCACAGATCATTAAAATAAAATGATATACCAGTTGGGAACCCAGATTTTAAATGACCGGGATTTAATGGGACGCTTGGGCCATGTAAAAATCGAGGTATTTCGAAAAGACGCCTTCTTCAGGCGCTAGCAAAACCTTTTTAAAGGCCTAGTTCTTCTGTCTTGTGTATGCTGGGTGATTGGCTGTTTTATTTTCCTGTTTACTGTCACTTGGGATTTGAAAGATATGTTGGTTATTGTCAAGGCCCTGGCTTTTGTTTGGGGTTGTGGGCTGGCCGATGTTTATACATATAAATATATTTTAAAAATAACTAAGTAGAAGTGGAGTGTGCATGGTACAAAGATAAGATTGGGTCAAGAACCAAGAAATATAATTCATGCAATCAATGCGCTGGAGTTTCTGAGATAGAAAAGGAAGAAAGATAGTAATTATTAAATATTTTATTGCTTGAGAGGAAGATTATTGAAGAAGTCTCCCAGCTAAGATAGACTAGGAATGACTTAGTGGGGGATGGGTGCACAAAATACCCGATCCTGCTGTATACTGGCAATGATTTCCTCCCTTCCCCCCACCCCGCGTAATGGGGGAGTGTCAGGCAGAGGCTGGGAGAAGCTAACTGCAGACTTAGAACTGTGAGTTATTATGCTTAAATTATCCAGATGAATGGGAAAGGCACCAGGTGATCCCAGAGCCTTCAGAATAACGGAGGTTAGATGGAGGCCTCATCAGAGTAAGTCAGGTGGAATGGAAGGCATCAGTGTGGTGTCTCATAACTTCTGTGCCGGGACTGTGCTTTAGCTCTCTTTGCTCTGCCTGTGAACATGCATCTGAGGAATTTATGGCTTTTTCTCTTTCCTTTGTAGCTCAGTTACCAGGTGGTCACAAGAAAGCAAAGAGATTTCTATGTGAGGTCATCTTGGCAACACTCTCCCTCATCATCCTTGACCTCTGGGTCTCCAGGGCAACCACCACTGGGATGTCACTGGCACCAGGTCGTGTCCCTTAAAGGCCACGCTGCAGCAAGGGCAGATAAAATGGTTTTGTGGCAACAGTCACGTAGCAGACTCATTCTCGATGAAGGCTGCTTAGTTAGGATGATGTCAGTGGTTTTTTTCCACTCTCCTTCACGTTCTGAGTCTAGGACAGTTTAAGAATGTACCTTGGGATGTGAGGTAAGAGAACAGTGTGGGGAGGGACTTGGCCAAGTACCTTCTTCTGGACACAGGGACACAGTCTCTTTCCTCTCGACTTCCTTAGCCCAGAGCTCATTTCCTCTCCCTCTCCCAGCTCAATAAAAGAATTTTATCTTTATCTACAGTACGTTGTGGTAGACGGTTTCCAAAATGGCAGCCCTCAACCATTTTCGGGCTAGTGTTGGTGTGCTGCTTCTCACCTCTTGAATCTGGGCAAACCATAGAGACTTGCTTGACCAACAGAATATGGTGGGAGTGACATCCTGGAACTGTTAAGACTTGGTCATGAGAACCTTGTGATCTCTGTCTGCGTCTGTTAGAACCTTCACTCCTGACACACTACCTCTAGAAGCCAGTCACCATCCTGTAAGAAGTCCAGGCTACACTGAAAGGCCAGAGGTAGGTGCTCTTGTCAAGAACCCTAGCTGAGCTCTCCACCAGCATTCACATCACTGCCAGCTTGTGAGTGAGGATCACGTGGCTGTCTAGCTCAGTAGAGCCTTCAGATGACTCTAACAGGAGCCGCCGTTTGATTCTAACTGCAAGAGATTCTGAATGAGAGCCAGCCAGCTGAGCTCAATCAGCAGGGGTGTAAGGGATAGTAATAAATTATTTTAAGTTGCTGAGTTTGAGGGTAGTCTATTCTGTAGCAATTGGTAATTGAATGTGGGGATAAAATGCTGAAGAGTGAAAAAGCTGGTTTAAAACTCAACATTTAAAAAACTAAGATCATGACATCTAGTCCCATCACTTCATGGCAGATAGAAAGGGAAAAAGTAGAAGCAGTGACAGATTTTCTTTTCTTGGGCGCTGAATCACTGCGGATGGTGAAAGCAGCCAGGAAATAAGAGGATGCTTGGTTCTTGGAAGAAAAGCTACGGCAAACCTAGACAGTGTATTAAAGAGTCAAGACATCACTTTGCCAACAAAGGTCTATATAGTCAAAGGTATGGTTTTTCCAGTAGTCATGTATGGATGTGAGAGTTAGACCATAAAAAAGGCTGAGCGCTGAGAAATTGATGCTTTCGAATTGTGATACTGGAGAAGACTCTTGAGAGTCCTTTGGACAGCAAGGAGATCAAACCTAAAGGAAATCCTAAAGGAAATCAAGCCTGAATATTCACTGGAAGGACTGATGCTGAAGCTGAAGCTCCAATACTTTGGCCACCAGATGCAAAGAGCCGACTCATAGGAAAAGACCTTGATGTGGGAGAGACAGAAGGCAAAAGGAGAAGAGGGCGGCAGAGGATTAGATGGTTAGATAGCATCACCGACTCATCGGACTTGAACTTGAGCCAACTCCAGGAGACAGTGGAGGACAGGAAAGCCTGGTGTGCTGCAGTCCACGGGGTCAAAAAGAGTCAGACACGACTTAGAAACTGAATAACAACCAAATGCTGGATGGAGAGGGAAGACAGAAGAGGCACTTGTGGTAACTCATTCACTTCAAGGGGCTCTAACATCAGTCTTTACTGTTCCCCTGTGTGCTCCCAATGCCGCCTCTCCTTTTGCAGTATGCTTGGCACACAGCACAGAAACCTTGTATTCCTGCTAATTGCTCCACGTGCATCTGTCTCTTCCATGCCGTTGTGGACATTGGGAGGTAGGCTCTGATTTAATTCCTACCCTCCCTAACACTGGCAGATTTGTCAAGCCATTCCCCTCAATAAACTTGGAGAATAACAGTTGGAACAGCATCACAATATGCTTTGTGGCTTGGCTTTTGCTCTTTCACATGTGATTGCTGATGTCTTTTATCATGGCTGCCAGGGAGGTTACAGCTGCATGGATGGAAGCAAGCCCCCACAACAGTGTGAGCCCGCAGGACTCCCCAGGCTCACCTGTGGACTTGTACGGACGCCAGGGTCCATGGTGGAGAGGCAGGGCTGCTTCTGTAGAACTTGGTGCTTATTCAGGGTGCCTCCTCATTATACCTCAATCTTCTAACGAGACCTGGAAGTTCTGGTGCTTCACAATCTGAGTTCGAGCCCCAGCTTTATCTCTTATTGGCTGTGTGATCTTGTTCGAGTTGCCTAACCTCTCTGAACCTCGAGTTCCTCATCAGTAAAAGAATAGTAATATTCTTCATCTGTGGGTTGCCTGGGGATTCTATGAGATCCTGCTAGCAAAGTAAGCATTCTGCTCCATGGCTGGTGCCTGCGGGTGCTCAGGAATTGTTGGCTCCTACTGTATGCACTTCCCTCAAGGCATGGGTAGGCTGTGGATGTGCAGTTATCTGCAAGGTCCTGACTGATGTAGCAGGAGTGGTTTTTACTTAGAAAAATCAACAGGAATGATGGGGCTAGAGGAGGGAGACTCACCTGGGAATGAAATTGCCCAGGGTGATGGATGTTCCAGTCATCTGCTGCTTGGGAGATCAAGCAGGACCCATATGACACTGACTTGATTTTCCTGGCCGAGGTGCTCACATATGCCCCACCACCCAGAACTGCCCCAGCATTCCATGAGTTTCACATGGCCCTGGGAGCCTTGGCTCCTCTTCCTGAAGCCAGGGATAGACTTGCCCCCACTAATCCCCCCAGGGTCATTTGCAGGGAATTGCCTGGCCCAGGTGCCATAGAGTATTTGGAGCTGGCGCGGGAGGGAATTGAGCTTGGGGGGGCCCCAGAGCCTCGGGAAGCATTTTGGTTCCATCCCTTGATCGAATTTCAGGCTCCAGCCTGTGGACACGTCAGGAGCACTAGGCGAGCTGTGACTTGCAGTCTCTGCTCCTTCCTTATCTTTCCTCTCAGTGTCCCCAGCCCATAGTTTGTTTTTCAACCTCCAGGAAGATGGGGCAGATAGACAGCTACCAAAGGAGACCATGTTGGAAGGCATTTCTGAGAGGGGGCAGCAGCGCCTGCCCAGGAGTATAAGTTAGCCTTGGCCAAACGTGCCTGCGGTGTAGAGCGGCGCGTGAGGGACATCAGCGCCCTGTCCTCAGGGTCCATCAAGTGTTTGCTGGGGTCACAGTGCCTTTCCCAAGCAGTGCATCGTGTTAGGCCACCTTTCAGAAGGTCCTGTCAGGGAATCGTTCTCAGTATGGAGTGCGTTCTCTGGTGAGAAGCCTGGCCTTCCACAGGGAGGGTCGTTTTCCTGAGAAAATGCCGGCTTTACCTCATCTTTCAGGGGCCTACTTCCTGACCAACAGGCTCTAGATACGTGAAGCTAGAGCCCTGTGTCTGGGAAAGATTCCAAAACTCTGGTGTTTTCAACGGTTATACTTACTGTAAATCTTTACTCTCCTTAAAGTAGTTTAACAGAAAGAAGACATTCGATCCTCCTTTAGTACATCTCAATAGTTCATTTTCTCTGTCATCTGAACTCAGGACATAGAGAAATAAAACCTTACTGGACCTAGTGGTTTATCCATCATATTCTATTACCTTCTAAGAAGGCTGCCCTATTTGCATATCTGATCAGTTGAGGAACACCTGGTTAAACTATTTAGGTGATGACAAGGTTAGGATTGGCTTATTTCCTTTCTCAGATGCAATTCTTTGGGCTCTCCACCCAGGGTCACTGCTCATCCACATGGCACCTATTTGCAAATTAGAACAAGCCACCCCTTCCCCTGTGTGGATGTAGCTATGCCAGGGGGCACAGCTTGGCAAGCAGAGTGAGGGCTGGATTTTAGCCCCTGCTTTGTGCAGTGAACAGCCTGTGCAACTGTGCATGGTGGCCCTGCCTGCGCATGTTGTCACTAGTTCAGTTTCTTTTCTTGGAGAGGTGTTTGCTGGAGAGGGAGAGGGAAGAGAATGCCTATTGCTGTATGTTAGAGACAGATTCCTGGAGGCCCAAGAGCAGCACTTGAATGCAGGCATGTTTTGAGAGTTTCAGGGCATTTTCCAGTAGGGTGTACTTTTCCTGGGACAGAGAACCCAGTCTTTGAAGTTAAGACAGACCTGGGGGATGGAACAGCTGGCTAGTCGGCCCATAATCCTACTGGGAAATCTGACAGCAACCAGCTCCGGATTTGCTCATCTGGATGCTTTATGGGAATTTCCAAGAACCCTTAACTCTCTTCTGAGAAAGAGAGGGTAGGGCCATGGAGCTAGTCTCCCCTCGCCTCCTCTTGAGCTTTGGTCTGTGGTTAGGACATCTGGGTGCAGGGAGATGTAACCCATCTCTGCTTTCAGATCTAAATCCAATCACCTGTCAAGGGGCTGGCCTTCCCTGCTTTGATGAGCCCATTTATGGAGTTCTCCAGGGTGTGATCTGCGGGGGAGGGAGTGAGTCCAGAAGACTTCTGTGGAATCTCAGGGGTATCATCTTCCCCAGCTATGCCCCAGCATACTCACCTCTAAAGCAGAATGGACAGCATGCAGCATGTCCATAACATGAGTAGACCTCATGAAGACTCACAACTTCAAGTTCACTTAGATTGTTCTACAAACGGATACATTAATAGACTCAGCCCCCAGTCCTGCGAGGAACCAGACTCTCAGGAAACATGTAGATGGTTGTTCATTTCCTCGTCCATTCATTCAGCAAACATTTACTGAGTATCTACCATGTGCCAGTTCAATACTAGGCCTGGGGTGAAGAGGTGGATGAGAAAAATACTCTCCTGCTGTCTGTTTAAATGCCATTTTCTTGGAAAGGCCTTTTCTGACCACCCCTATGCACACTCCTTTTTGATAAACAGCATTTCACTTTACTTTCTTGATGCATTTCTGTTTTCCCCAATAGTCAGTTTCAGGAGGGGAGGGACAACGTCTGCACTTGTCTGATGCCTCTGTACCAGTCCTGGCTAAGCATGGCCCCAAGTATTGTGTGTTGACTGAATCCATTTGTTCTCCACCAAGTAGACTGGATCAGAACGGCTTCCTGTCCTGTGATAGTCCAGTGTTTAGGAAATACATCTCCTGTGGGGGGTTGAATCCCAAGCAGGGATTGTTCTGCTCCTGAGAGGGTTGGGACCAGATGATGGCTAAGGTTCCTTCAGCCTAAAGCCAGAAATTCTAGGATGGATGAGACTCTGGAAGCCTGGATAGTAAAGGGGTAATCAGTGTATGGGGTGCAGGCCAGGTAAGAGGCGTGCTTGCAGAGCCATTCCACGTGCCCTGGCTTTGGTCCTGCTCCCTCTTTAGGAAAGAAATAAAGCTATGACCTGAGAGTTCAGCTCAGAAGAGGCACCCTCATCAGTGAGCTGGATGGTGATGTCGGTACTCCAAGCCCATGTGACCCCACTGCCTTCCAACCAACCAGAGGCAGAGGAGACGGGAGAACGGGGAGGCTGTGGCTGTGGACCTGCCTCCTGCAACTCCGATCTCTGGGTCTGGTAACACCAATCGTCACTGTGCAGAACCCAAGTCACCGTGGAAGGAGATTATCCGGGCCTTGGTTGTGAATAGCACTGTTTAATTCTTGTTGGCCCACTAGATCCTGGCCTTCTGTTGTTCTGTTGTCAATAGCAACAGGAGGGAAGGCCGTCCTTTCCATGTAGAGAGCTCATTTTTTCTCCTGTAGATGGGCTGTAACCAGGCTGGGGCCCCACACAGAGGCTGGATGCTCTGGGAACCCCAGAGAAGCCTTAAAGTCCAGATCTTGGTGGCCAGTGAGGAGTAGGTAAGTTTAGTTCTGCCCCAGGCAAACTGAGGTTTCCCTAGTGGCTCAGAAGGTAAAGAATCTGCCCGCAATTCAGGAGACCTGGGTTTAGTCCCTGGGTCGGGAGGATCCTTGGAGAAGGGAATGGCTACCCATTCTAGTATTCTTGCCCGGAGAATCTCACGGACAGAGGAGCCTAACGGGCTACCGTCCATGGGGTCACAAAGAGTCAGACACAACTGAACGACTTGTACTTCAGGCAAACAGAGGGTGGCTGGGGGACGGGGGACCTGTGAACTAGAGCTGTTAGCTCTTCTAAGATGGGACTCTGTGGTCCTTCCTTAGTTTTAATGACGACACAGTAGCCGTGGGGCTTCCTTGAGTAGGCCTAGAGAACAGGGAGCAGAGGGGGGAAAAAAGGAAAGGAAAAAGGGAGAGAAAACAGAAAAGAAACTTGTAAGTAGAGAAAAGGGTTGGGGAGGGGATGAGGAGAAAGGTAACTTGGAGACGTGCAGTAACACCCACAGCAGCCTTGGGGACCACTTGGGGTGTGAAGCCAAAGTAGGTCCCACAGGCCCCACAGGCCTGGATGAAAAAAATAGGGCTTCTCTCTAGCAAGGGACTTCATTCCCCATTGGGAAGGAGCTGCCATCCTGGGTGGGTGGGTGGGTGAGTAGGACAAAGATCAGTGGGATAGAATTAGCTAGGAATTGAGTGGGTAAAAAGGGGGAGAAACAAAGTCGTGAGAGAATCCAATAATGGATGAAGCAGTTTTGGCAGGGACTGTCAGCTACAATGTTGGTGCCAGGGGTGGTTTGAGAGGGCCTTCTGTCTTCCCTCTAATCTCTGTCCTAAAAAAGCAAGCAATCTAAGTGAAAAATAGTGTTTACTATACAAGCATCCTGAAGAAAGCCCCCCGCTCTGTATCAGCCATATTTCACATCTAGGTCCTCCTTTACAGAAATTCCAGAGCTGCCACCAGTCAACTGCAAGGCATTGTGTCTACTCTCCCCAAATCCCTTCCCGGACCAAGTAAATGAGGCAAGGAAGACAGGTGAGGGCCTGAAACATGATTATAGGAGGCGGGGAAAATACACTCCAGATTAGTTTGAGAATAGGAAGAGTTAAAGAGCCTTAAGCTTTTCAGTCACTCCTACTCAGGGATTTGGAGTATTAATTACTCTAACAATAAGCAAATCATTGAGTGGATTGTCTCTTCTCTCCCTTCAGTAAAAAATGTCAAGTACAGGTGTATTCCCAGGGAAGGCCCATTGGGAACAGTTCATTAGGATCAGGATCAAGGGTTAGCAGGTCAAAGGGTTACACCCTCCAAGCCCTGGACCAAGAGTGTGGGCAGTGTGGGTGGGGATGAGTGAGGCTTCTTTCATGAAAGGCCCTTATCTTTCCAGAGGGGAACTGTGAGTCAGTATACAACAGCTAGGTGGTGGGGGTGGTTAGAAAGGAGTTAGACAGAGGCTGTATGGAACGGGTCCCATTCTCAGGACGCTGCTACTTCAGGGCTCTCTGAACTCACTCAGGAATCCCAGGGCTCCTGGGTAGGTCCAATCCAGCAACCTGCCTGGGTGAATTCTCTGGTAGGTCTAGGTTGCTGATAATGTCTGCAAATAACAGGAAAAGAATGGCAGTTTCTCTAAAAAGAGATGCAATGTCATGTTTAAGACTGTGTAAGAATAGGGATGAGGAGGCCTCATTCCCAAAGAAGTGTAAACCTTACCTGAAAAATCTTGGAAGGAGCTGTAGGAGGAAGAGTGAGCAAGGGAGAGAAGGACGGGCCCAGGAGCAGTGGCCCTGGAGGCTTTGGCGCTGCGTTCCAAGGTGGGCTGAGAAAAGGCACATTGTATTTGGGCAAGGGTCAAGTGAAACTCTAGGAAAATGTCAACCCTGGAGAGTGAATAGACTGGTCATGTTAGATGCCTCAGAGGGGCCTTACGTGTTCTTTTGATCAAGGGGAAGACACAAAAGGTGCACTGTGCAGAAATAACCTCCCCAGGAAGGCAAGGGGGTTTAGTGGGTTTTCAGAGAAGGGCAGAAGGCCACTTCATCATCCTTCTCACAGGACAGGAAGCTGGTGGATGCCTGCCCGGGTAGTCATGTGTTCACATGTAGGGTCTTCACAGGTCCTGAAGGTCTTTGAGGATAGGTTGCCACCAACTCTGACTCCTCTTGCTTGTCGATTCCTTCCACCATACCTTTGGCATCCATTTCTAAATCTGCTTCAGCCTGCGAGGTGGAGGGGGGCTGCAGTACCAGCTCTGTCTGATTTGCTTTATTGACCTTTCTTTTTTTTTTTTGCATTATGGACTGACTACCTTTATATAACACAAACCCTTAAAAACTCATGACTTTCCCTTCTTTATTATTTAAAATCTTGAACTTTCAACATTTTTCTTTATTTATGCTATTCATCTGTCTTTCTAGTTAAAAACTAAAAATAAATGTTTTTCCAGGAAGCATGTGTCAGGAGGGGAAAGAGGCTCCTATTTGTTGAGCCCTACTAGTTCAGGCTAAAAATTGAGTGGCTTGTATGAACTTGACCTTAACTATGATCCCCGCTTGATGGTCATCTCTATGTAAGTGTTCTTTATTTGGCCAGCTAGCTTCGCCTTCAGCAAGTTGTATCCATTTCTAAGATCTGGAGGGAGGGACTTGAATGACCCTGTGAAGCAGAGCAGCTAAGCCAGGAATTGCAGCGTTGGGAGTAGGGGACAGAAAAAACAGCTAAGGGACATAGTGGGGCCACTGTTTATTCCAGGGCTGCTGCTGTGGTGTAGTCTCCTGAATTAGGGCAAACTGAGGATGGATGAAGTCAGTCAAGGGATCTGCCAGAGGTCACACAATTAGTGGACAGTAGATTGTTCACATTTAGGGGCATCAACCACTCCATAGTATCAGTTAGGGGCCTGGTGGGGAAAATAGAGGGAGTTTAGTGAAGGGATTATTTAGCAAGGTATGGGCAGGGCTTAAGGAACTGACAAAGGATGGTATGATACTTCAGATTTAATAACTTGGAGGAAGTATTACCATCTCTAAGTTCGAAGTGTCAAGAAGAAGGAATCATTACTAGAACCCAGAGAGAGGACCTGTAAGGAGAAGGCTGCCTGACCTGACTTGTGACCTTTGGTGGAGACACTAATCCACGGTGATTGGCAGCGAAGGAACTAGGGGGATAAATAATCTTCCAGCTTCCTGCTGTTACCTCCCTTTGCCTGGGTATGACTAGAGACCAGGATGCCATATGGACAGGTTCATCATCTGGGGTACCAGTTAGGGCGAAGGGTGGAGGCTGGATCTGGAGGAGCACATGGAATCTATCTAGCTACCTAAGAAAACAGACAAGATTGGTTCATAGTAGCCTCCACATTTTTTTCTTCCTTCTTTATTGTTGTACCTGGTCCTACATGACTAAGAGATGCTAGAGTTTTACTACTCCCTTTCTGTACTCTGGGACCCCCAGCCTAGTCATCAGTGTCTAGATTCTGATGACTAGGCTGGGGGTCCCAGGGTACAGAAAGGGAGTAGTAAAACTCTAACATCTCTAAGTCATCCTCTCTTTTCTAGACCCTGTTGCTCTATCATGGCTAGAAATGGAAATCACTGTTATTTCTTTAATCAAAATCAGTTCTTATGATTTCCACTTCTAGCCATGATAGAGTAACAGGGTCTAGATTTACTTTCCAACCATCAACGATTAAAAAAACTAGACAACATAATTGTACGGATGGCTTCAGGTTCTGAACAACGGACAGTACAGGACTGTGATCCCTGAGATGAAGGAAATAAAGGAGGTGAGCCCTGTGATTGGAGATGTATTTCTGGATGATGCACTAGGGGAAGGAATCCTGAGCAGAGTATGATGGTTTTCCTGAGTTGAAAGACAAGAAAAGGAAGATCAAAGAGAAAATTTGTTTGGAAGTTATGGGACAGAGGTCTAGAAAAGAGAGGATTCTGTAGAAAAAGCTCCAGGAATCTGCATAAGGGTCCTCTTGATTACTTAGTTAATACAAAGATGTACACACAGAACGAAGCTCTATAAGGCTGGGCAGAGAATGACCAGGAGCTGAATAATTCACAAACTGCATATGGGACTGAGAAATGTTCAAATATTAACCAACTTCACCCCCGAGGGCATTTAGTAGACACCCCACAAGGGCCCTGCCTAATCATAGAACTAAACTATGCTGCGTGTGTGCTAAGTCACTTCACATGTCTGACTCTTTGCAACGCTATGGACTGTGGCCTCCAGCCTCCTCTGTTTATGGGATTCTCCAGGCAAGAATCCTGGAGTCTGGTTGCCATGCCCTCCTCCAGGGCATCTTCCTGACCCAGGGATTGAATCTGTATCTCCTACATTACAAATGGATTCTTTATGGCTGAGCCACCAGCGAAGCCCAGGACTAAACTATCCCTAGAGAAATGAAAACTTTAGACTCACTCTAACAAAGCTTAAAACAATCTCCTAAGAACCAGTCTTATCCATAAGTAACCTAACTGCCTGCTAAATAAAAGTCCAATACTATTTAAAGGAAGGTTAAAAAAAAAAGAGTAGACAATCCACAATGTAACTTTTAAAAAAATCCAACATCCAGTTAAAAAAAAAAAAATCACTAGAGTCACCAAATAGAAGCAAAATGGGACTCATAACCAAGAGAAAAATCAGGCAATAGAAACAGACTTGGAAATGACAGAGTTGGTAGAATGAGCAGACACACACTATGTAAAGTGTGCTCAAAGATCTAAAGAAAAGCATGACTAGAATGAGGAAAGAAGTGAAGTATGTATGTGTGTGTGTTTGTGCGCATGTATAACCAAGTGGAACTTCTAGCAATGAAACAGTATGATATCTGAAATTAGAAGTCATTAGATGAAATTTAAAGCAAACTGGACTCAGTGAGTAAAAATAAGTGAAATTGAAAACACAGCACTATGCAATGGTTTCGTAGCTGTGACACCAAAAACACAAGCAATAAAAGAGAAAAATAAATTGGGCTTTATCAATTAAACACATTTGTGTGTCAAAGGATACCATCAAGTGAAAAGACAACTAATGCAATGGGAAAAATATTTGCAAAGCACATAAATGATAAACGATTTGTATCCAAAATACACAAAGAACTCTTACAATGCAACAATAAAAAGACAGATGTCCCACATTTTAAAAAGCGGCAAAGGATTTGAATAGACATTGATCCAAAGACAACATACAAATGGCCAATAAAGACATGAAAAATACACATGTATAGTTTTTAGAAAAATGCAAATAAAAATCACAATGGGATATCATTTCATACCTATTGGTATGGTTATAAGAAAAAGACAGACAGTAACAAGTGTTATAAGAATGTGAAGAGATTGGAACTCTCATATAGTACTAGTGAGAATGTAAAATGGTACCACTGCTTTGGAAAAGAAATGGACAGTTCCTCTAAAAGTTAAACATAGAGTTACCATATGACCTAGCAATTCTACTGTTAGATATGGTCCCAAGAGAACTGAAAATACATCTCTACCTTCACTTGTACATGAATGTCCATAGCAGCACTATTAATATTGGCCAAAAAATAGAAACAGCTCAAATGTGCATCAGTGATGAATGAATAAAATGTGGTGTATCTATACAATGGAGCACTATTCAGCCATAAAAAGGGATGAAATTCTCACACACGCTACAACTTGGATGGACCTGGAAAACATGCTAAATGAAAGAAGCCAGACACAAAAGGTTGTATATGGTATAATTCCATTTATATGAAATTAAAAAATAGGAAAATTCAGAGAGGCAGATGGTAGATTACTGGTCGCCAGGGACTAGAGGTGGGAGGAATGGAGAGTGACTGCTAATGAATATGGGATTTCTTTCTGGGGTGATGAAAATATTCTGAACTTAATAGTAGGGGTTGTTATAAAACCTTGTGACTATACTAAAAACTACTGAATTATACACTTTAAAATGGTAGATTTTATGGTATGTGGATTAAAAAAATAAGGATCTGATAGAAATATATCTGTACTGATGCTGATAAAGGCTTTATGTGCCAGTCTTCTCAGGAATATCTGATTTAACTTGACCTCTCCCCTCAGAAGCTACAGAATCTGTTTTCTCAAAAAGTCTAGCTCCTATGACTTTAGATTTCATTCTCAACTGTGGTTGCTACTGGGCTGCCTCCAAAGCCAAAAGAATCCTGTAACAGGTAGTACAGGAGAACTTGTATTTTAGGGTTTATGCAAACTTCCCTGCAGTGTGAGTTTTTAAAAATGCATTGCCAACTTGCTCCCATAGCTAGTCTTGATTGAAAGAATAAACGATGATGAAGAGACACTGTACTGTTTACAAAGAGTATTTTCATATTTACACTCTTTTGAACTTAGGCATTTAAATTTCCATTAAGCATCATGACTTGCCACACAGGGGCAGACTCTGAACTCCAGCCCCAATTTCTCTCACCTCCCCAAACCTAGTCTTTCTTAGAACATCTGATATCCATTTTTAAACAGGTCATGAAGAAAAGGCCTCCCACCCAGCCCTCCAAGGATATTAGGCAGGCTTTCTGGCATTCAAGCAACTTCCATTGAGAATCTTCCATTGGTCTGCATTCTGCAGAATGATCTCCAAACTAGTCATGGGGAGCCCTAGAGGTTAAATGGCTTGGTCTGGTAGGCTCATCTCCTTAACTATGATGTTTGTATCTCTTTAACTATGATGTTTTTACCTCCTTTTTTCACTCCTGCAGGGTCACATCACCCATGACATGCATGTACCTGTGCACACGTGTGCACATATGTGCACCTCCAACCCCCCCCACCCCCCACCCAGC
>NW_011494811.1:3144647-3149081 GCF_000754665.1 Bison bison bison
ACACACATCCTCCCACCTACCCACACACCCTCCCATCCACCCACACACACATCCTCTTTAGAGATGGAAATTGAGTCGCTTGACTGCCTTCTCTCAGCAGTGCTATGACCACGGCTGAATCCCTACTTCTATTTCTTTTGTTCTTATTTTATTATGATTAAAACTATAGATTGTAAAATGTACTGTTTAAACCAATTTTAAGTAAACGATTCTGTGACATTACCATCCATCTCCAGAATTTTTTCATCTTCCCAAACTGAAACTTCCTACCCATTAAACTCAAACTCCCCATTCCTCCCCGACCAGCCTCCATTCTACTTTCTGTCTCTGTGAATTTGACTCCTCCAGGTACCTTACCTAAGTAGTTTCATACAGTATCTGTCCCCTTACAACTTCTGTTTCTTGATGGCAAAGTGTCACCTGGCTCCATTGCTGGCCCAGAGGATGGGGGTTTGATGGGGGTAACCCACCCAGGAAAAGGAATAGGAGAGACCAGAGCATAGAAACAGCCCGAGTCAGAATCAGGAGGGCTCTCTCACCATGACAACAGCTGGACATTCTTCTGTAAGTTGGCTGTTACAAACAGGAGCCTTTACAAACCCAATCCCAAACACAGGAATTCTCCCCTTGTTGGTCTGTCTCCTGGGCCCCATCGAGACAGCTGGACTTCCCACGCAAGTGAAAATATTCAAGCGCCTGTTCCCAGGTCAGCCTGCTCCCACTTACCTTGAAAGAGAACATAAGCTCCTTCAGAGAAATGAATATTTTTCTGTTTCAAGTTATGTAGAATGCAATGTGAAGGACTTTCAAAATGTCCTTTGCCGTGACTAATTGTGGTTGATGCAATCTATGCCGTTGGCACGACATGGTATTTACTCAGTCAGGCCTTCAAAATTCACTGCAAAGATATGAGTCTCCTGCATGATCCTGCCACCAGCTTTTGTGAAGATGAATGAACCAATTCCTTATACTGAAAGAGAGAAACTTTCACTGGATTTGACATCAGGCCACAGATAGACTGGAAGCAAGGAGGTGTGAAAATGAAGGTGACTCTCACAGGCACTGTGATGTCCAGACCAGATCTGGTGGTAGACTGAGTTCGTTCTGGGTGCAGGTGCCCAGGCACAAAGCTATGTGAACCTTCACCAAGTGAAAAAGTTTAGCTTTCCCCAAATCCCACTATGAGAACTCTGGCATGACCACCCAGTGTGGACAGCCAGCTATACAGATAGTGAAAGTGAAGTGAAAGTATTACTTGCTCAGCCATGTCTGATTCTTTGCAACCCCATGGACTGTAGCCCACCAGACTCCTCTGCCCATGAAATTCTCCAGGCAAGAATACTGGAGCCAGTAGCTATTCCCTTCTCCAGGGATTTTCCCAACCCAGGGGTTGAACCCAGGTCTCCTGCATTGCAGGCAGATTCTTTACCGTCTGAGCCACCAGGGAAGCCCCTACTTGACTTTTACAAAACACACTAATTTGTTTATTTTTGGATGGTGCATCATTTCCTCCTAGGAGCCATAAGCCTTAACCAGCTTCAGAAGTCCTCCTGCGGTACAGATGATGCCGTCATGAAGGCAGGAGGAGTTCCTCCTATCTCCACAGAAGACCTCGCCACAGCAAATGAGACTCATCATGGGTGTCAAGGATTGGAGGGGTAGGAGGAAGATTTAGAGAAGAGGAAAGAGTAATTTTTCCCTGGAGACGTTGTAAGACAATTATGTTCTTTGCTGAGAAAGATGAGAAAGCAATTTCCCCAAAGGTTCAGGAAACAGGATTGTTTCACTCATTGTTGGGTATTCAGTGTAGACCTGTGGGTGCTGGAAAAATAGGCTAGGAAACCCCTGGATGCACCTTGGCTACACATCTGAGGTCTCTCTGTTCTGTTCTTAGTCTGCCCAGCTTAGAGGAGGAAGAGCAGAGTTGAGGACAGTGGGTACCTACCTCTGTAGTGAAAAAAGAGTGAAAGTGTTAGTTGCTCAGTCATGTCCAACTCTTTGTGACCCCATAGACTGTGGCCCGCCAGGCTCCTCTGTCTATGGAATTCTCCAGACAGGAATACTGGAGTGGGTAGCCATTCCCTTCTCTAAGTGATCTTCCCGACTCAGGGATCTGAACATGGGTCTCCTGAATTGCAGGCAGGTTCTTTACCAAGTGGCCAGGAAAACCCCACCCACCTCTGTAGAGGTCATGTGCAACTGGACACTGGGCAGGTGAGCCTGGGATTCTTTCATTTCCTGAGTAACCAGGAACCAGGAGACTAGGGCTGGGATGTGATTCTACTGCAGACTAGCATCTAAGACCGGGCCACAATTTTATCATGAGGGAATAGGACCCAATTCAAATCCAACAAAAGTTTCTTAAGTATGTCTGGGCTACAGAGTTGAGCAAGTACTGTCCTTTGGGCTGTAGGACCACTCAGCCAGGGAGATGAGACATATACTTGTGCTCAGACATAGTTGTAATAGGAAACCGACAGTACTGAGAGGGAGAATGGGGAAGGGGACGGATTGAGTCTGTCTCTGGAATCTTATAGGCTTACTGGAGGAGGTGGGCTATGAGCTCGGGCATGAATAAGGTCGGATAAAGTGTTGCTAGGTGGATATGGGAGTGAACCAAACAAGTGAACCAAAAGAAGGACCAGCAAACTGGTGGGGAGAGGGTGGCAAGTTCTGGGAGCAGAAAGTAGGCATCCATGAGTAGGGCTGATCACACAGTAGGCCTTCAGTGACTATCAGCTAAGTGATGATGGAGCAGTGAGGACTGGGCCAGAACAGGGGCAGAGTCTCCCTGTCTGGGGAGCCATAAGCAGTGTGGAGTCCACATGCGTTTCTGAAAGTGAGATGGATCACTATCGTTGGCTCTGTGTTCAAAGGCAGGTGGACCACAAGAGAGGAGCCCAAAGGGCCAAGGAAGGCTTGACAGTGGCTTGAATTAGATAACCACATTGGGGTGGAAAGGATATATAAAAAAATAGAGCAAAAGAAAATTCTGCAGACTTTAGGTTGATCAGAAGTAAAAGTAGAGGGAGAAGAAGGAGAGAAGGACAGTTTTGAGGATTTTGAGCCTATGCATTGGGGAGAGTGGAGATTCACAAGAGATGGGCAACCTCCAGAAGAGAGGTGGGTATAGAGAGGAAACAACCAGTTTAGTTTTGTGCAGAAAGACTTTGAGATGCCTATGTAGAGATGACTAGCAGGCAGGTGGAAATGTGGAAATTTTGGTAGCTAGAGATCTGGAGCTCATGGACATAATAGTTGAAGATGTGGGTGTAGATGAGATAGACAAGGAGGATGTGGTGAGGGGAGAGGATGGCCAGGCAGAGAAGCAGGTAGAGAGCACCTGGATGGAGAGGAAAGCAGCAGCCCAGCAGGAAGTAGCCAGGAGCCTGAAGAATAAATCTTAGTGGTGGGAGGGGCGCCAGGCCATGTGAGGAGAAGGACGTGAGGCGGCTCCTGGGCCACTGTTGCGAGGAAGTCCTATGAAATGGCCCTGGACCAGCAGCCAATTGCCAAGGCCTAAGAAGAGGAAGTAGAAGGAGAAGGTGTATAGGACCCTACAGAGAAGTTTGTAATAAAGGAAGGGAGAACAAACGGAGAGGCAGCAGGGCCAAGGGAAACCATGTTAGGTTAAGGCCATGCTTCTCACCCATGAACGTGCATTCAGATCATAGGAAGCCTGTTAACATGCAGCTTATGACCCAGGAATGAGGGCAGGGTCGACATGGCCTGGAAGAGATGGGAGTTGATGTGCCATCTTGGACCAGGGAAGTAAGTTAGTTGTGCTGAGGAGGTGGGAGGTCAGCTGCACTCAGACTGAGGGAAGGGTGATGTGAATGAGTTATGAGGTGGGGTAAGGAGACTGAGGGAGTCCCTGTGGAAAGGCCTGGACTTTCTCTGTCAGGTGGGCAGTGAGAGATTCTTCAGACAGAAGGTAGAATGGGCATGGGGGACTCTGAGGAGAGTGAAAGCCTTGGGACAGTGGTCTGGCTGACTTGCTGGCTGTAGAGCAGAGCAGGACTCAGGTAAGCTGTGTAGCCAGGGTGGTGACTCTCCCCTCTGTGGGCCCTGGAAGCTCAGGGAAAACAGGCTGGTGGGCCTGAGGGCTCAGATGAGAGCTTGGTGGAGGGCAAGCTCCTAAACGGACATGGGGGCGGGGTGCAAGCACAAGAGACAGGGTTAGAGGGGAGAGCAGGAGAAAGGAAGATGTGAGAGGGGAAGCTGTGGTCCAAGAGCCACAATTAGAGAAGGTCTCAGAGGTGAGTAGTTGTGGGCAAAGAAGGTGGCCAGTCAGGTATGTGACTGAGATGGAGCAGAGTGGAAGCTGGAGAGATGAGGAGGGGCCAGAGCATGGAGGGCAGGGTGAGCGGGCAAGGTTGGTCTTGTGGCAGAGTGAGGACCACTGAGGGAGAGTCAAAGCCCAACAGCACTGGT
>NW_011494811.1:3149181-3157853 GCF_000754665.1 Bison bison bison
TAGGGGCAGAGCCAGGCCACAGCCTGTCAAATTCCTGGGTAAGTCCTGTCTTCTCATTTGCAACAGCACCTGTTTGGAGGCCAGGATGGCTCCCAAAGGCAGAGGGGCCTTCTCTGTTCTCATTCACTCAGTCCCTATTTCCTGAGGCTCCTTGAATGCAGTCTTGGGCCGGGACACTGGGGCCTGAGTTTCATGTGTTTGGATTGTGACGTGGAGTGGAGGGTGTGTGAGAGAGTGCCTCAGCGACTGACCCGCCGTCCCACAGCCTGCACTCCGTGGTCGTCCAGCCACCTGCAGCCGCTCTCCTGGGCCAGGGAAGATGAAAACCCCATCCTGACATCAGGTCCTTAGGCACTGAGCATCCAGCAGGTCCCACTCTCCCAGCCCCTGGGATCTGCCTCCCATCCGCCTCAAACTGTGAAGGCCAGTAGTGGAGCCCGTGAGTGTCCCCTGCACATCCTCCACCAAGGAGCTCTGTTGGGATGGGGCGCCGGCCCTGCCTGCCTCAGGAGAACCTGCTGGCAGTGTGGCTGGTTGCCTGGCTCGTGGGGTGTTATCCTCAGTTTGATTCTCTTTCTCTCCCTGGTGAGCTTCAGCCTGTGGTCGTTTGCTCTTCCTCAGTGGTTCGGGGAACCAGCGGTGTCTGGGGAGGAAAGAGGAGGGAAGGGAACTCTCAGATGCTGTGCTCGGCCCTCCCAGTGGGTTTCCCCTTGCCTGAGTGGCCTCCATGGGTGCATGTCCACAGCCAGCCCTCAGACCCTCAGCCCTTGTCGGACAGCCCCACGTGACATCCCTTCCAGGCCCTTGGAATCCCCAGGCTCAGATCACCACTGCCAGAAACCGCCATGGGCTCCTTCCCTCCAAATCAGAACTAATTTTTCTTTCCTCCCTCCACTGAGACCTGGAGTTTCTTTGCTTGTCCACCTGGCTCGTCCTTCCAGTGGAGGTCTTTGTAGGAAAGGGACAGGAGGTCGGGCACTGGCCTTCCTTTGGCCTGCCCTGCCCTGGGTAACCTGCAGCCAATCCTGTGTGGTCAGCCTTGCTCTTCCCCAGGTCCGCAGGGGACCGCTCTGGCCCTTCCCCAGGGTGTCCTCCCCCATGTCCTTCTGTCCATCATTGTCCATGTGTTCCTTCTCCCTTCCCTGTGCCCCCTGGTTATATGTCCTCAGGAGGGGAGGAGAGCTCAAAAGGATTTATGCAGAGACCCTGGGCAGAAGAAGATAAATGGAATTCGCAATAAATCCAGGAGCAAAGTTGTAACTTGACTTAAAAACAAACAAAAGGGCCAGAACTGCACTTAAGCTCAGTAGAAGCTCCTCTCGCAGTATAAACAGAAAAGGGCGGACGTGGGCTGTGGAGCCTCGCTCAGGCTGGGACGGTGAGGGAGGGGCCTGGGGCAGCCTCCACTTCCTCTGGAAGGGCTGGGTTGTTGGGGAAGGTCTCCACGGCCTCATAAAGGAGAGAGAAGACGCTGGCCCTGCCTTGTTTGCCACTCATTTTTCTATGACTTATCCTTATGAAAAGACATTCTCAGGACTGGGCCAGAAGGTTGTTTAGGGGAAATGCTTTCTTAGGCTGGGGTCGGGCAGAGAGAAAGCTTGGACCAGTGGAGAGCAAAGTGAAGCGTGGGTTTGAGCTTGCTGGCCTCAGCCTGTCCTGGGACTGGAACATCGCGGAGTTTGCCTGGACCTCTCAGCTGGCTCAGAGGACCAGGCGGCACAATGCTGCTCTTCCCGCCCTCAGACAGAGGCCGGCTCATCATGACCCTGGAGAGTGTCTCTCTTGCTGGAATCTCTGTGCCTCGCCCAGAAGTGTGAGGCTGTAATTGCCACAATTATAGCATCTTGCCTTTATATATAATTTCAAAGTGCCCCCACATACCCTTTCTCATCTGAAGTGGAGCAGATAGCATCAGCATTTTATGGGCAGGAAAACTGACACAGAGAGAGAAAGAGATCTATTAAAGGTCACACAGCAAGTCAGCAGTTGACCTAGGTCAGTGCAGTGGAAAAGGTGGGTCCTGAGGTATCATTCCCATTCAGTTAGGAACAAACTGTGTGATCTTGGGTGAGTGACTTAATCTCTCTGGGTGCAGGCTTTCCTCTGTAAGAAGTTTAAACAGATGGGCTGCTGTTCCATCTAACTCTGGCTGGGCTTTTCAAAGTCAGGAAACTCAGGGGAAACGAATAATGTGTCAAGGAGGGTAAACATGGCACATCTTTCTGGAGCCTCATTTCTACACTTGGCTATTTCTGGAGGGGAAAAAAAACACACCAATGTACCAAAAAATTGTGAAACAGGATGGCCAGACTATAGAAGAGGATGCAAAATTTAAACTTTACAACAGGAAGCATCAAGGGCATTCTGTCCTTGCTGTCTGTTCTGGGTTCCCTCAGAGTATGTACATATTTGCACTCTCTTGCTGCCTGAGAATGGGGTGGGGGAGTTTTCTAATGGCTGTTCTGGGCCCCCCAGGCAGCTGAGCTGCAGAGACCCATTGTGCTGGTGAATGTGGTCTGGGTGGGGGCCATGGGGTCGTGCTAATGGAAGAGCTGTCCTCATCCCAGGCTTCACATTAGAATCACCTGATGAGCTTTTGAAAAACCCCAAGACCAGGTCCCACCCCGACCCAGCGAGCCAGAATCCTGGGTGTGTAAGTGCTCTGTGAGGTGAAGAGCTTCTGGGCAATTCTGAGATGCAGTGTGAGCTGGGTACACTGCCTTACAGTTCAGACTTGGGAGTTCAGGAGCCCCAGAGGGTCCATGTCCAAGGATGGGAAACAGTGACAGACAGCTCCCTCCCCTCTGCCTCCCAGCTGCTGCTTAGACTACAGGAGACTGAATTCCAGAAGGCCACACCCCCAACTAAAGGGAAAAGGAAGTGAGGTTGCCAGGTGGTGGTGGGGCATGTAGGTGAAGAACAAGACAGAACTTGGTTAGGGGCGTAGGAAGGTTGTTCTGGGTTGGATAGTGTCCCCCTAAAATTCATGTCCTCTCTGCTTCCCTGGTGGCTCAGCGGTAAATAATCCACCTGCAATGCAGGAGATGTGAGTTCAATCCCTGGGTCAGGAAGACCTGCTGGAGAAGGAAATGTCAACCCACTCCAGTATTCTTGCCTGGAAAATGCCTAGGATAGAGGAGCCTCGTGGGCTATATAGTCCATGGGGTCACAAAGAGTCGGATATAACCTAGCGACGGAACAACAACGATGTAGGAATCTCAGAACATGAACTTATTCAGAAAGAGAGTCCTTGCAGATGTAACTAGTTAAGATGAGGCCATACTGGAGAAGGGGGAGCCCCTAACACAACAGACTGCTATCCTTATGATAAGAGCAAAGAGACACACAGGGCCAATGCCATGTGAAGGGGGAGGCAGAGACGAGTGAGGACGCAGCCATAGGCCAAGGGATGTCAGAGACTGTGGGCAACCGTCAAAAGCTGGGAGGAGGGCCTGGAGCAGATCCTCCCTCAGACTCCAGAAGGAGCCGACCGTGTTGACATCTTGATTTCAGACTTCTAGCCTCCAGAACTGTGGGGGAATGAGTGTCTGTTGTTTGAACCCAAGCTTTACTGAGTTTGTGATGCTGTTACAGCAGCCCTTGGACACGATTGAGCGACTTCCCTTTCACTTTTCACTTTCATGCATTGGAGAAGGAAATGGCAGCCCATTCCAGTCTTCTTGCCTGGAAAATCCCAAGGACGAGGGATCCTGGTGGGCTTCTGACTATGGGGTTGCACAGAGTTGGACACGACTGAAGCGACTTAGCAGCAGCAGCAGCAGGAAACAAGTACAGAGGCTGATGGTAATAAATCCCTGCTGCAGACACTCCTCCTGTGACACTTGTGACAGAGACCAAGGCCTGAGCCCAGCCATACTGGGGTCACCTGGGGAGCGGCAGGCTGTGCCTGGCTCGGTGCCAAGGATTCTGCAAGGCAAGAAGGGGGCACAATGGGCTCTTTCTACTGAACAGCTGAGGGGACAGAGTGAGATGTGACCTGTCCAAAACGTTACTCTATGAAGGTAAGCTGAGAACAAATGAGTCACTCCAATCATTAACGTACTCACTCACCACCTATTCATAGAGCCCTACTGTGTGCTGAGCTCTGGGAACATGAAGGTACAGAGCCCAGAGCCAGCCTTGCCCTGCACTCAGGGAGCTTGAACCCAAATGAGGAGTTTGGGCCCATGGACATGGCTCTGATATTTGGTGACTAAAAGGGAGCAAAGAGGGCATCCTGGCTGAGGGCCACTGTGCTGCCACCAGGGCATTTTGCGGGGCTACTGCAGTCTCTCTGGGCTTTCCCAGTGGCTCAGAGGTTAAGAATTTACCTACAACATAGGAGCCACAGGAGACGCATATTCGATCCCTGGGTTGGGAAGATCCTTTGGAGGAGGGCATGGCAACCATGGTCCATGGGGTTGCAGAGTGGGACACAACTGAAGCGACTTAGCACGCACGCACACACGTGGTCTCTCTGCCTGGACAGGCCTAGGAAGGGCTGCAGTGGGGCGTGCCTGTGGGGCTGTAGAGTTGGGCCCCGCTTTCTTCTGCAGAGTTTACTGCAGGGGCAAAGTGGCCCAGGACAAACTGTACCCACTGGTGGGATGCTGTAGGTGGTGAGACAGGCCTCGGCAGCCACCGCTAATTGTACAAATCCTCAAATCTTGGGAATATTTTCAGCCCATTTGCACTTATCAAGTATCACACTGGAAACCCCAGGAACTCATGCAGGATCAGAACAGGGAGGATTTCACACACTTGGTCTGGTGCAGGGGGAGTGTCTTGGAATGGCAGCCTTGAAGCGGGCCTGGCCTCCCTGTTCTGGGTCACCCACATTCGCATGAGGCCCAGCTGCTGCCCGCACACATGGCCCCACATCCAAGGCCACTCTCAGACTCTGCAGCCACAAATGTCTGTGCTCCTCCGGTTCTCTGGTTTCTCCTTCCCATTTTGGGGAGTCCTCGAAGCCAGCGATTCTGGCAGTCTAAGAAATACAAAGTTCAGGCCTGAGGCTATGGGTTTTTTGAAACTCCAGTTCATTTGGGCGAGAGGTGAACACTTTCCTCCTGAGACCGCAGCAGGCAGGATCTGAAGCAAATTTCAAAGAACAGTTGCTTTCCCCACGGCTTCTCCCGTGGGGCTGGGTAGTGCTTCTCTGGCAAGACTGACAACACACTGATAGGCGGGCAGCTGGCCTGGAGGCTGGAGAAGTGGCCCGAGGCGAGACCTAGGTACCTGGGTTCCCTGCTGTCTCTTGTTTCACAACAGCCATAATCATTAACTCCTCGAAGCCTTTTATGAAAAGTTCCCTGTTACCTGACACTTGAACATAATTAAAACAGAACAACCGTTTGCAGTTCACTTTACCTTTTACGACCTCGTGGATTTTTATAAGGACGTTCGTCCCAGAACACTTTCTTTTCAAAGGCTGTGTAGATATGCTGAGAGCCCCCAGAAAACGCTGAGAACGGGACCTTAATCTCCTCATGCTCATAAAGGAAAAGATGAAAGAAAAACAGGTTATAAAAGTAACACATGGTCACAGAGGGCACGTTGGAAGACACAGAAAAGAATAAAAAATCCAATAGAAGCCACCCACAATCCCATCCCTAGAGACCATGGTCAGTGTTCTGGAGTATATATACCCGCCCCTGGTATGAAAATGTCTCTTCACATCTGCACCTTAAAAATAAAAATGGAAACAGACTAGCACGGCAATTTATAGTTTTGTAAATGAGGCCCCCAAATTGCAGGTAAATTTGATATGCACGTGTGCTCAGTCAGTAAGTCGTGGCTGACTCTTTGTGACCCCGTGGACTATAGCCTGCCAGGCTCCTCTGTCCATGGAATTTTCCAGGCAAGAATACTGGAGGGGGTAGCCATTTCCTCCTCCAGGGGATCTTCCTGACCTAGGGATTGAACTTGTGTCTCCTGCATTGGCAGGATTCTTTACCACTGAGCCACCTGGGAAGCCCCTAAATTTGATACAAGGATTAGTAAAAAGGAATTAATCCACAAGTAACTGGGGGTCTGCTTTGTCTAAAGTACTGTGGGGATTAGTGATGTCTGCATCGCAGGCCTGGCCCTGAGAAGGTGGAGGGAGAAGACAAGTGACCCATTAGTCAGTTCAGTCACGCAGTCGTGTCCGACTCTTTGTGACCCCGTGGACTGCAGCACGCTAGGCTTCCGTGTCCATCACCAGCTCCCGGAACTTGCTCAAATTCATGTCCATTGAGTCAGTGATGCTATCCAAGCATCTCATCCTCTGTCATCCCCTTCTCCTCCTGCCTTCAATCTTTCCCAGCATCAGGGTCTTTCCCAATGAGTCAGTTCTTGGCATCAGGTGGCCAAAGTATTGGAACTTCAGACACATAGAGAGGCTTTTGATATCTGGACGTTGAGCTCTTGGCAAAGCGCACTGTTGGGCTCTCAAAATATTTTGCTGCGTTGAGCTGAGTGGTGCCCATCACCAAGGCTATTCGTTATTCACTTACTCAATAATTATTTACCTTGTGTCTTCTGTGAGTCAGGGGTGAAAGGTGTTTAGGTTTTAGAGCAGGGAACCATTGTGATGAGAGTGACATTTAGGAGATTTATATGAGCAATGGCTTACCAGATGGATGGTGTGACGGTTAATTGTGTGTGTCAACTTGGCTAGGCCATAGTATCCAGATATTTGGTGAAACACCAGTCTACATGTTGCAGTGAAGGTGATTTATAGATGAGATTAACATTTCAGTCAGTAGACTTTGAGTAGAGCAGATGACCTGCCACTATGTGGGTGGGTCTTGTCAAATCCATTGAAGGCCTTAAGAGAAAAGAATGGGGTTCTATTGAAGAAGAGGAAATTCTGCCTCTGGACTGCTTTCTGACTTGAGATGCAACATCAGCTCTTCCCTGGGGACTGGCAAGATTTCAGAATTGCCAGCTGCATGAACCAATTCCATACACACACACACACACACACACATATATTTAGACAGAGACAGAGAGGTACGGGTGTAGGTGTTGTTGTTGTTTAGCCACTAAGTCGTGTCCAACTCTTTGCAACTCCATGGATTGCAGCATGCCAGACTCCCCTGTTCTCCACTAAATCCTGGAGTCTGCTAAAATTTGTGTCCATTGAGTCAATGATGCTATCTAACCATTTCATCTTCAGCCGTCCTCTTCTCTTTTTGCCTTCAATCTTTCCCAGCATCAGGGTCTTTCCAATGAGTCAAATCTTTGCCAAAATATTGGAGCTTCAGCTTCAGGATCAGTCCTTCCAGTGAATACTAAAGGTTGATTTCCTTTAGGATTGACTGGTTTGATCTCCTTGCAGTCCAAAGGACTCTCAGAAGTCTTCTCCAACACCACAGTTTAAAAGCATCAATTCTTCCGCACCCAGCCTACTTTATGATCCAACTCTCACATCCATACATGACTATGGGAAAAACCATAGCTTTGACTATATGGACCTTTGTCAGCAAAGTGACGTCTCTGCTTTTTAATATAGTTGTAGGTATATGTAACCATATAAGAGAATATTACACATCCTATTTGTTCTGTTTCTCTGGAGAACCCTAACGAATGCAGATGGGAATGGAGATAGTAGTAGGAGGACCAGTTCAGTCTGTCAGGATGCTGGGAACACAGCAAAAATGGATGTGTGTGTGTATATACATCCGTGTGTGTGTCATTATGTGCATGCCTGCTTGGTTTGTGTGTATCTGGATGTGTGTGCCTATGTGCGTGTCTGTTTGTGTGTATCTGTTTGAGTATTTATGTCTGTGACTATATCTAGGAATCTGTGTTTGTGTATATCTGCATGAGTGTGTGTGTGTTTGTATTGTATGTCTGTGTGGGCCTGCGTGTGTACCTGCATCTCTCTGTATGCTTGTGTGCCTCTGTGGCTACCCACACAAGTGTACAAGTGCCTGTGTCTGTTGGCGGAGGGGTCTGTCATGGTATCCTGGAAAAGGACCTCTATTGTTGGGCTTTTGGTTGGTTTCTGGTAGTAGCGGTGCAAGCTGGGTCTGGGAACCAGGCAGGAAGGTGGACTAGCAGGAAAGCAAGTCTCGTGGTGCATGGAGTGGAAAATAGCAAGACGGCAGGAGACTCAGGTGGGTTTGGGAACAGGATAACTGGAGGCCAAGGTGGTGCCGAGAGGTCTGGGTGAAGGGAGCAGTTCAGGGACATACATATCACTCTGCCTTGAGTCTGGAGTTTCCACCAGCCAGGGACTGGGTAGGCTGGGGCAATAAGGGGCTGCACTGAGGGGATGGCAATGAAGAGGGAGGTCTGGAGGCTGGGCTGCACAGGAACGGTCAGTTGGCTTGGGGACGACGGGGACTTCAGTTTAGATTTGCTGTACATCGCAGACATTGCAGAATAAGATTTGGGAGTATTTCCCTACTTGAGGGCACTAGAGAATTTCTTGTGTGAGGGAACCCACCAAAAAAAAAAAAGTGGAACAACTGCATGCTTTCTTGAGTTTGGTGATTTTGTTGTTGCCTAGACCCAGCCTGGAAAATCCCATGGATCAAAGAGCCTGGTGGGCTGCAGTCCATGGGGTCACTAAGGGTCGGACACAACTGAGCGACTTCACTTTCACTTTTCACTTTCATGCATTGGAGAAGGAAATGGCAACCCACTCCAGTGTTCTTGCCTGGAGAATCCCAGGGACGGGG
>NW_011494811.1:3157953-3225251 GCF_000754665.1 Bison bison bison
CTGGAAAAGGGAATGGCAACCCACTCCAGTATTCTTGCCTGGAGAATCCCATGGACAGAGGAGCCTGGAAGGCCACAGTCCATGGGGTCGCAAGAGTCAGACACGACTTAGGGACTAAACGATGACAATGAACAAGACATGTTTTTGGTAATTTCTGATCAGACACCAAGAATTCTGCAACAGAAGCTGCAAAATGAAAGTGTTAGGATGCTAATTTATCCTTTCTTTTCTCATGCATATCCGTGTTCCATGGCCTGCAGCAGAAACCACCTACATGTTATAGTAGGCGCCACAATTTAGCTGATCCTGTGCAGGGCTGGTCCTCCAGTTTTCTGTTCACTGCTCTGTGACTTTGAAGGGATTATTCCCACTAATGAGCAAGGCCTCCACAAACAATGAGTTGACAGGAAGACTCAAAAGAAGCTGATCCAATGTTCTTTGGGTTGCTTCTCCTTTTGCCTAGCCTTATGGGGTTCAGCCCCTTGGTGGCTGAACAGGAGATTTTGGGCTTAATTAAACCCTGGCTTTAGGCCAACAAACCGATGGCCCCTTGAATTTCCCAGGTCCATCCAAGTGGATAAACACTAGACTGGGAATGCAAACTGCTTAGCTGCTCCCACAAGAGCAGTCCTCATTAGGTAAGAGCCTGAGTATCACCAGCTCCCAGGGCTCAGCAGACGTGGGCAGGCCCAATCCCAGAAATGCAGCATGACTTTAAGGTAATGGTTCCCACATCTATACTCCCTGGGGCTGCAGCTGGGGGGCTTTGCAGATCACCTGCACCATTGGGATCTTAGGATCCTCTTTCCTGATAAAACCCAAGCTCATCACTCAGTGGAAGAAACCAAATCACCTTCTCAGTAGGCTGTCCTTGACTATGCTTTGCATTTAGAGATCTTTTTGCTTTTGAGTAAATGGTTGGATCTTGCACAGCCCCAAGCATAAGGATTGGGAGTATTTCCCTACTTGAGGGCACTAGAGAATTTCTTGTGTGAGGGAACCCACCAAAAAAAAAAAAGTGGAACAACTGCATGCTTTCTTGAGTTTGGTGATTTTGTTGTTGCCTAGACCCAGCCTGGAAAATCCCATGGATCAAAGAGCCTGGTGGGCTGCAGTCCATGGGGTCACTAAGGGTCGGACACAACTGAGCGACTTCACTTTCACTTTTCACTTTCATGCATTGGAGAAGGAAATGGCAACCCACTCCAGTGTTCTTGCCTGGAGAATCCCAGGGACGGGGAAGCCTGGTGGGCTGCCGTCTATGGGGCTGCACAGGTGAGGATGGGGTAGTGACTAGTGTCATACTCTAGAAGGGATAGGGAAAATAAAGACTGAGAAAAAGCCTTTGGGCTTGAAAATTTGGTGACCTTGCAACCTCAGCAGAAGAGTCAGAGGCTGGTGTGCGGGAAAGAGGAAGTGGGTAAGCAGGGTAAGTGGGTAACATTTGTTGGACTCCACTATACTTGTGGAAATGAAAAGCACCAGGATAATAACAAGAGTGGATAGCAGAGTTGAGTTATGGGAGCCTGGTGCATATTTGAATAAAGAATGAAACTCAGTCATCAAGATATTCACCCCTGATCCCATTAAGTACTTCCTCTGAGAGCTGGCAAACTGATATCCTTTAATCATGCCTTATATTTATAAAGGCCTTTCTCCAAAGAACTCCAAGTGCTCAATAAACATTAATTAATTCACTCCCGCAGCCCCCTTTAGGGAAAAGTTGGTGGCAGTTATCATCATTATGTTTACAGGCACAGACATCTTGGCCAAGATAAGAACCGTGCTGCCAACCAGGGTCACAAAGCTGGTCGGGGTGGGAGTTGTGTCTGGTTCCACCCCTTCCGCTGCTAGGCCATTCCTAAATCACCCACATCTTGTCAGGCCCCCCAAGTAGCTGGTGAAACTTGGCAATGAGACCAAGTACAGGGTCCAATGCTTCAGCGGGTGACTGGGGGATAATCCCAGAGGGATCCTAAGGGCCAGCCGGCTGTGGGGCTCAGGAAAAGGGTCTTTCGTTTGCTCAGTCCTGGACCACATGGACATTTAAGCAGCTTCCTCTGCTGAGTCTTTGAGGGTCCTGAGCAAATGCTGGGTCTGCTGCTGCTGCTAAGTTGCTTCAGTTGTGTCCCACTCTGTGCAGCCCCATAGACGGCAGCCCACCAGGCTTCCCCGTCCCTGGGATTCTCCAGGCAAGAACACTGGAGTGGGTTGCCATTTCCTTCTCCAATGCATGAAAGTGAAAAGTGAAAGTGAAGTCGCTCAGTTGTGTCCGACCCTTAGTGACCCCATGGACTGCAGCCCACCAGGCTCTTTGATCCATGGGATTTTCCAGGCTGGGTCTAGGCAACAACAAAATCACCAAACTCAAGAAAGCATGCAGTTGTTCCACTTTTTTTTTTTTTGGTGGGTTCCCTCACACAAGAAATTCTCTAGTGCCCTCAAGTAGGGAAATACTCCCAATCCTTATGCTTGGGGCTGTGCAAGATCCAACCATTTACTCAAAAGCAAAAAGATCTCTAAATGCAAAGCATAGTCAAGGACAGCCTACTGAGAAGGTGATTTGGTTTCTTCCACTGAGTGATGAGCTTGGGTTTTATCAGGAAAGAGGATCCTAAGATCCCAATGGTGCAGGTGATCTGCAAAGCCCCCCAGCTGCAGCCCCAGGGAGTATAGATGTGGGAACCATTACCTTAAAGTCATGCTGCATTTCTGGGATTGGGCCTGCCCACGTCTGCTGAGCCCTGGGAGCTGGTGATACTCAGGCTCTTACCTAATGAGGACTGCTCTTGTGGGAGCAGCTAAGCAGTTTGCATTCCCAGTCTAGTGTTTATCCACTTGGATGGACCTGGGAAATTCAAGGGGCCATCGGTTTGTTGGCCTAAAGCCAGGGTTTAATTAAGCCCAAAATCTCCTGTTCAGCCACCAAGGGGCTGAACCCCATAAGGCTAGGCAAAAGGAGAAGCAACCCAAAGAACATTGGATCAGCTTCTTTTGAGTCTTCCTGTCAACTCATTGTTTGTGGAGGCCTTGCTCATTAGTGGGAATAATCCCTTCAAAGTCACAGAGCAGTGAACAGAAAACTGGAGGACCAGCCCTGCACAGGATCAGCTAAATTGTGGCGCCTACTATAACATGTAGGTGGTTTCTGCTGCAGGCCATGGAACACGGATATGCATGAGAAAAGAAAGGATAAATTAGCATCCTAACACTTTCATTTTGCAGCTTCTGTTGCAGAATTCTTGGTGTCTGATCAGAAATTACCAAAAACATGTCTTGTTCATTGTCATCGTTTAGTCCCTAAGTCGTGTCTGACTCTTGCGACCCCATGGACTGTGGCCTTCCAGGCTCCTCTGTCCATGGGATTCTCCAGGCAAGAATACTGGAGTGGGTTGCCATTCCCTTTTCCAGGGGATCTTCCTGGCCCAGGTATTGAATCCAGGTCTGCTACATTGCAGGCAGACTCTTTACTGACTGAGCTACAAGGGAAGCCCGTGTCTTGTTCAGGAAATGGCTATTTGAATTGAGAGACCCAGAAGGCCCAGCCAGCCTGAAGGGCAGAGGCCTGGGACCCACAGTCGAGGCCTCATCTCTGGGGCACCAGCAGACCCTTGTAAAGAGGGTGGTATGAAAGGCTTCTGAATGGAGGGAAGACCTGGGGTTTTCAGGGAGTTTCTGTCTTTTTTTTCTTGTCCCCATCCCTCTTTCATAGCCTTGGAACAGAGAAAGTCCAGCCTTTTACCATAACGGTGAAGTGGGCCAGCAGCAGAATGGGCAGCCGTGGTGCAGACCCACCCCATGGACTGTGTGGGCAAGGGTGAGAACAGCATTTCCTGACATAGCTTGACACCGCACAGATAAAGGTCATGGGTGTAGGTTGAACATTGGTGGGGCTGATCAGGTGGAAGGTTATGATAAGAGCACTAAAGTCTTCTCTTTTTTGGACTGTATTTTTTTTTTTTTCATTTGAAGCAAGTAAAGGGTGAGTTTTCACCCTTTGAAGATCGTGGCATCAGATGGCCTGAGTCCGTACCCTGGAAAGCTGGTTCCACTCCATTAGGGAGCCTACAAGCCCCATGCTTCTTCTTCTGGGAGAAATGAGGCCAGCGGGCTTCCCAAAGTGGGCAAGACCACATCTCTGCCTTATGGCATCTCCTTTCTGCTGCAGCTGGGGAACTTATGAAATTAGTTTTGTTATATAATATTAGAACAGCCTGCCACCTAGTAAGGTCTAGATGTTAGTCCCACAGTCATCTTTCTCAGCCTGGCGTTTCAGCTGGATGTAGGGATTTGCCCACATGGACACAGCTCCTGGCAGCCTCCCCCTGTTCTCAGAGTGTGGGAATCGGGCACTGGCCGGCATCCGAGGGTCAGCGCTACGGCGGGTCACAACGCAGAAGCCGAGGGAGCGGCCAGCGCAGAAAGGGCGCTGGAGATGAAAGCCGCCGTGTTTGGCTTTCCAAAGTGCCGCTGTGTTCCTCAAGGCCTGCCGCTTCCTCTGCCCTGCTGGGGTTTTTTTTTCTTCCCAGTTCCTCTCAGTGATATCTTAAGAGGCAAACTTCCAGCACTAACAGGAGGTCTTTTGTTCTCCTTTTCTCTTAGTGGACTTTAACCCAGTTACGACAGATGAGTCACTGTAAAAACAAACAAATAATAATACTCCATTTTCTTCAAGGCTCTTCCAGGCCTGCTGACAGCAGAGGGGGAACTTGACACTGCACTGGGGCCTGTGGGGCTTCTGCCCTCCCTGACCTTCTGGAGGCATAGCCCAGGAGAACCTTCCAGAACACTCTGGAGCCCAACACTGTGGAGCTGTTCAGTGAGGCTCTGGCTTGTTTAGAATTTCATCTGATTTGGGGTGGCCCAGGGGCTCTGAGGAATTCTGGTCTCAGCACGATCCTGGCTGGGAACTGTGCTCTGGCATCCGTCACAAACTCAATTCTGGACTTGCTTCCCCTTACACGTTAGTTTCATTATATGTGATATTTTTATATGTATTAGACACTCAGGGATTTTTATAAGGGGGTGCTTTGCAGTAGAATATCTTCTGCTCTATTGAGAGATTCCAGGGCGTGCTTAGTACACGAGTGCAGCCTGCATCCATTCAATAAGTTTACCAGGCACTCAGGTAGACACCAGAGATGTACCCTCAGGGGGTGTTAGTGGCTTAGTTGTGTCTGACTCTTTGTGACCCCATGGACTATAGTCAGCCAGGCTCCTCTGTCCATGGGATTCTCCAGGTAAGAATACGGGAGTGGGTAGCGTTCCCTTCTCCAGGGGATCTCCCTGACCTAGAGATTGAACCTGGGTCTCTTGCATTGCAGGCAGATTTCTTTACCATCTGAGCCACTATGGAAGACTGACATGTAAATAAGTGAATGCAGTGACTTCTGATGAAGGTAAGAAGGGTGGGGTGGGGTAAGTAAGGGGATGATCATTTGCTCTGGGAATATTGAGAAAGTTGTCTGAGAGGAGATGGCATTTGAACCGAGTCTTGAATCCTGAGTGTGTGTTCATCAGATGCTCAGGGGAGAAGAGAGCAGATGTGACAGGCAGAGGGAGGGAGGGGTATAACCATGGGACTGAGACCCATGGTGAATTTGGACCTACCCTTGTACAAGCCCTTTCTAATCTTTGTCCAGGCCTGTTTGCCTGTTGTTTCAGTAGAGTTGGACCCTCCTTTTCCTGAGAAGGAGCTGTCCCTGAATGGATATGCCACTGGGTTCAGGACTCTGGTCTGAAGTGTCTTCTGGCTGCATTAAACATGATGGCTTGCTTTGGGTCACCAGCCCCCTGGGCAGGCTCACTGCCAAAGAGCAGCCATGGCTCCTGTTGGTGGAGGTGTGTATGTCCTTCAGAAAGCTGTCACCCACAGTCACTGCGTCCTGACTCTTGGAGCTCAGATGCATAGTGAAACACAAGCATGTCTACAATGAAAACATCAGTTCAACTCTCAGAAAATTTCTGCTCATTTTCAACCCCAACTTACAAGTCTGCTTGACTGTGAAGAGCCCCAGGAGCCGTAGGTAGAGTGAGCAGCCCTCGTCTTTGTGCCCTGGGGCTTGTCCTTCTTACTTTGCTTTAGGCATTAATCATGTTGCTGTTTAGTCACTGAGTCGTTGTCTGATGCTTTGTGACCCCAGGGACTGCAGCACATTAGACTTCCCCGTTCTTCCCTATCTCCCAGAGTTTGCTCAGGTTCACGTCCATTGAGTCAATGATGCAATCTAACCACCTCATCCTCTGCCGCCCTCTCCTCCTTTTGTAATTTCCCCATCTCCCTGAATGCCCTCCTCCTGTGCTATGAGCTCAGGGATGGTAGGTAATGCATGATATTTGGTTCATGTACATACAAGATGGTCAGTAAATGTTTGTTAAACAGACACAGGAATGAATGTGAGGTTTGGGTTGGTCTGTTTTGCATCATCTGACAATGATATCAACTGATATCACATTCATCAGCTTTGATAATGAGACAGTAGGGCCTCAGGATTTCCTACTGATAGTGCTATTTTGTGCACAAGTAGATCTCTCTTCCCCAGGAGCCACTTACACTGGAGAATTTAGATTTAAAATCACATGGAGCCCGCTGTGGCACTCTCAGGGGCAAAGGGGATTCTCATCTATTTTTCCAAGCTGACTTCCTCACTTCAGCAAATCCCAGGAACTGAAACAGTGAGGATCTTCTGTTGAATCTGTTCTGTTTGGGCCCCCTGAAATCCAGTACTTTATATTTCTGTGTCTCCCCATCTTGTAATCTGGCAAGGATAAGATAGACTTCCCACTATCAGGGTTGATCTAGGTCCATCTCCTTTTATTTATTTATATATCTTCTAAGAAGTCTTATGGAGGGCCAGGGCAGAGGAAGCCTTATTCAATAAAGAAAGTGCTCCTTTCTTTATTTTATTCCTTTATTTATTTATTTATTTATTTATTCTTTATTCCTTTCTTCAATAAAGAAAGGAAGCTGGCCCTTCCTTCCGTGGTCTCTATTCTGCCATCTTCAGATGTCCCCAGGCAGTTAAGAGCAGATGACATGAAATGACTTCAGTGGTAAGGCTGAGTGGGTGTAGACACAGCCCGGCCTAGCCTCAGCTTATTTCTCCACTTTGGGAGAACTCAGGCCCCTGCCTCAGACTTCATCTCTTGGGGTTGGATTATAGTTTTCAAAGAATAAATAAAAAATTCCAGGAACAAGCTCAGTCTCCATGACAGTAGCTGGCTAATTACTTCTGAGAAAATGGAAACCTTGGTCTCCTGATGTGCTCAGCGACAGGCACAAGAGGAATTTTCCAATACAATAGGGGATGAACTTTCCAAGGACAAGCTGACTGAGAAAAGCCATCCTCTGACTGCACCCGTAGCGGGACATGGCACCGCCGGGGTGGCAGACGAAGTTGGAAGCGGGAATGGTGGCCTGGAGGGCAACAGCTCTCCCCTTCCCGTAACATCTGCCACTGACATGAACGGAGCCTCCAGGACGGCTGGGACACTTGTAGTGCTGACTCCTGTGGTGAGGAGGGAGACAGTCTAGCCCGTTTTGTTTAGATGAGGAGCCGCTAAAAGCTACACGGTGTTAGTTGCTCAGTCATGTCTGACTCTTCGTGACCCACTCCGGACTGTAGCCCACCAGGCTCCTCTGTCCACGGGATTCTCCAGGCAAGAATACTGGAACTGGTTGCCATTTCCTCCTCCAGGGGATCTCCCCAACCCAGGGGTCGAACCCAGGTCTCCTGCCTTACAGGCAGATTCTTTACTATCTGAGCCACTAGGGAAAACCAAATCTGTGGCAGAAATGGTGCGCGCTAAGGTCTGTCTCTCTTCATCAGTAGACTTCTCCACGCTCCAGCTGTTCCCTCCTGAGAACTCACTTCTTACCCCACTCTCTGGGCACTCCTTCCTCTGTGTGAGACCCTGCCCTAGGAACTAGACACACCAAGCCAGATTGTCTCAGCCCCTCAGTTTTGTTCTCTCCATTTCCCTTCCTCATCCTTCCATGAAAGAAGCAAGGGTCACAGATCTTCCAGCTCCTTCCCATGTCACTGTGACAGCAGGTTTTTAAAACTCTGAGGGATGGGATGCTGTAAAAAGTGCTGGGAGAAGAGATGATTCACTCTCCCATTTGAAAACCCATGGAGCAGCTGTTGAGGTTTGTAATTGTCCTCTGTAAGCTCCTGTATACATATTAAAAGATCCCTTGGAGAAGCTCATTCCTGATTAGGGGGGAAAAAAAAAGATTTGGGTACAATTAATTCCCAGTGTCAGATGGAAATGAAATCTTTCCAAAGCTGTTGCTGTCGTTACTGTCAGTGACTAATTCACGTTGGCACTGTTCAAGACATCAGCTACTCCAGCCCCCCTGCTCCAGGGTCTGTGGTGGGAAAGGCTGAGGCATCTGAATCTCCAAAATCAAATGCAGAATAGACATGGGATAAGAAACAGGAAACACATCTGTGGATCCCTGAGATAATAATTTTTTAAATACAATTCTTTCCCCCCTGATTTGGAATAATATGTATTCATGGGAGAAAATTTGAAAAACAGAGACAAATCCAAGAAAGAAAATAAAAGTCAAGCCAAATCTTAATACCCAGAGGCAGCACTGTTAACATTTTTGTATGTATTCTTCCAGTTAAAAAATGTACACAATATTTTTTTCTTGCACAACTGCTACATTCTATGCATACTGCCTTATAATCCACTTTTTCCTTAATGATATGTTGTGAATATTTTCCCATGAGATTAAGCCTGCTTCTAGCCCATAATTCTATTGACTGTCTTCCATCATATAGATGGTCATTCAACTAATACCTCGTGGGTGAATATTTAGGTTGTGCCTAATATTTTTTGCTATTGTAGATAACAGTTTGTACCCACTCACGAGACTAACTCAGGCTGCCTCATTGTCCTAGACGTATATCACTTAGTTCTTCCTCAGAAGCCATCAGTCATGTGTGGGCCAGACAGACTCTGCCTCATGACTTCCCAACTCTTGCTCGGAAAACAAGGACAAGCAATCTACTCAAGACTGCATAGCCCTGAGACTTCCCTCCATGCCACCGAAACACCCACCAATGTGAAAAGAAAGCTGTGTTCAACTTATTTCTTCACAGATGCATTGTTTCAGACAAAACGGGCGCCCTTAACTGGCTCCTCTTTGACTTGATCGTCTTTTTGACAGGAGAGGGAGGGTGACTTTAATAGCTGTGGAAGCCTGTAATTAGAGGGTAGAGCAGTGAAGGCAACTGGGAGCACGCGTTCCGGACTGAACCGTCCATCGTTTGGAACCAGCGTCTATGTTTCGTATTTTCAGTGTTGCTGTTCTGCTCCATTAGAGTAGGTCACCGTGAGGGACTAGCACAAAGACCCAGGGCTCCCCGCGTGCCAAGGAGCTTATACTGTTCTTGGCCTGGCCAGAGGACAGCACTGAGCAGACTCCCAGCTGAGAATCTGGGGCAAAATCTAGGTCACTGGTTCTCAGTTCAGCTCAGCTTTGAGAAGCTCAAGCTTCCACGTGGGGGTGTGCCTTAGACACCTCCAGTCTCCGTTTCGCTGGTACTTCAGGCCAGAGGAGGCCAGAGGGGAAACAGGCTCCGAGGTGGAGAGGCAGGTGCTGCAGGCCTGACAGCTGGGTCTGGGTGGGAGGGGTCAGTGGTCACATCCCACACCATCACCCACTTCTCATCCCAACGGCCCCGCGCACATCTTCAGTGGCCTTCAAATGACGAGAAGGAAGAAATTCTCATTTCAAGGCAAATTGTAAGACCCTCTTGCTATCCTCTGAGGTCCCGAGGCTTTCAGAAGAAGCCTGTAGGGGAAGACTCCAGGGCAAGAGAATGAGTTCAAGGGGAATGTCATGGGAAATCACAAGATGGTTGAAATGTGCAAAGAAGTATGAGAAATTAAAAGTAGGTGGGGCAAAAGGCTCACATGTGCCTGCGTATGCACGCGCACACTGGCTCACTCACAGTTTAATGGGGATTTGAGAGGAAATCGTAGTCTCCAGTGCATAGGAAAAGTCCTGGAGCCAGTTCTCTAAAGAGTGGGAGTGGGGAACTGGGCCAGTCACAAGATTCCCCTTAGGCTGCATGTCTGTCCCACCTCCAAAAGGCCATCCTTGCTCCTCAGCTGCTCCGCTCTGTCACCAGACGCCCCTGCCCAGTCTGACAGTCCCACGTCCACAAACAAAGCACCCCAGCAAGCCGCTCCTTTCCCAAGCTGCTGAGGGGTCTTCTGGGGATTGGAAAGGATTGTTTCTGGGCTGTTCCAGCCCTGGATGATGAGCTCAGCTGTCTCCTCTTCTAGGAAAGCAGGCAGGGCTTCTAGGAAGGATTTACTGCAACAGAATATGGCTGCTGTCCACCACCTCCCCCAGTCACCCCCCGTCTTTCTTCCAAGCCAGAGGCTGAGGTTGGGGGAAGTTTATAGAGAGGATGCTGGGAAAAGATCAATAAGCCTGTCCTGAGTGATTGAGAAACTGTGGAAAGGCAGCAGGAACCTCTCTTCACGCCCAGAATTGGACATCAGTGGCGACACTGTAAATGCCAGCCCAGAGAAATGCGCCGCTTCCATCCAGCCCGGGTGCCAGGCACTTGCATCTTGGCCTCTGGTGATTAAGAAGGGAGAGCCCAATGCCCGTTTGTCCGCCTGTTCCACCAAGGTTGTGAAGTCCCTCTGTATCCCATCAGAGTTCATCTCTCCCTCTCTTTGAAGCCTCCAGGGACAGGCTCTAACTGGTTCCTTTTACAGTTTTTTTCTATTGCTGAGACAACTTGGCCCCTACCCGGAGCCTCTGCCTGCCTCAGCCTCAAGTATCCAACGTGATCACAGGCTGATGGGAGCCTGAGAGCCAACCGTGGGCCAGGCCCTGTTCTAAGGGTGTCTCCTGTATTAACTCATTGAGTTCTCACAACAACTCTATGAGATAGGCACTGCTATTATCCTCATTGTGCAAATGAGAATACTGAGGCCCAGAGAGGTTTATGAAATTGCCCCAGGTCATACCGTTGAAGAGTAGAAGAGTGAGGATCTAAACCTGGAAGCTGGGTTCTGAAGTCCTGTTCTTAAGGCCCCATTGAGGGCAGAATCAAATGGCCCTGGTTCTATCTGTTCAACTGCTAGTCCAGATGTGACCTGAGGCCTCAATCTGACCACAGGATTCTGTCTTGCTCCTGCGCTTGGGTCTCTGCTTTGGAGACCTCCAGGTATGCCCATCTCTCTAGGATATCTTAGGATGCCCTATTGTAACCATGCTCCATTTCAAGTTCCAAAATCCCACCCCAAGCTCATTCTGCTGGTCATGGCCATGGACCGTGCTGATACTCAGAGGATAAGATTGGTGTCTTACTCATCTCTGGGTCCCACACAGAGCCCCTGGTGCAGTGTTTAACTCACAAGAGGTGTTCAATTTATATTTGTGGAAGGAAATCAGTATAGAAGTGCTCCGTACCTCAGTTTGCCCATCTGTACAATGAGATAATAGCAAATAGAGTTTTGTGACAATGAATTAAGTGAATCTATATAAAGCACATAAAACAGAATCTGGCACGTGGCAAGTACACAGCAAATGTGAAAGCGTTAGCTGCTCAGTCATGTCCAACTCTTTGTGACCCCGTGGACTATAGCCCGTGAGGCTCCTCTGTCCATGGAATTCTCCAGGCAAGAATACTGGGGTGGGTTGCCATTCTCTTCTCCAGGGCATCGTCCCGACTGAGGGATTGAACCTGAGTCTCCTGCATTGAAAGTGGATTCTTTACCACTGAGCCACCAGGGAAGCCCATTCTGTAAATGTAAGCAGTTGCTATTATCCATGTAGATATTGTCACTCCTCTATAGAGGTGGATGAGCAGCCTGGTAAAGACTGTGGGCTCTGGGTCAGGAGCTGGGAGTCTAATCCTGGCTCTGCCACTTCTCAGATCCATGATCATTGGCAATTGACCTAACTTTTCAATATTTGTTTTCTCATTTGAAAAATGACATAACAATACTTGTACCTCATAGGTACCTCACAGAATTAAATGACATAAATATATGCTAAATGCTTGGCATAGAGAAAGATCTCCCTGAATGACAGTCAAAAAATTATTAGTATTACTACTGTGGTTCTTTGAAAACTGGGGTGCATATATTTGAAGCACGAGGGTCACTTAGTTCTCTCCTTGCAACAGAGACCTACCTTGGATATTCCAGAAAGACCTGCTTGCTTCTTTCTCCCTTCCCTTGAACACCCCATCCTTACTGCATCATTACCCTCACATATATGGTGGAATAAAGGCCTGGGGGTTCTGCTGTTCCCTTATCAACCATGAAAGCAGGGCCTCCTAAGGCAGGAAGGGGGATTGGTTCTTTTGTTTTTTAAGGACTTTTTTGTTTATTTATGGCTATGCTGGGTCTTCGTTGCCTTCTCTGGTTGTGGTGGGTCGTGGCTACTCTCTAGTTGCCATGCACAGCCTTCTCACTGTGGTGGCTTCTCTTGCTGTGGAGCACAGGCTCTAGAATGCATGGGCTTCAGTTGTTGCAGCACGTGGGCTCTCGAGTGCTGGCTTAATTGTGGCACATGGGCTTAGCTGCTCCAGATGTGTGGGATCCTCCCAGACCAGGGATCAAACCCCTGTCCCCTGCATTGGCAAGTGGATTCTTAACCACTAGACTGCCAGGAAAGCCTGGAGGTTTGGTTCTTTTTTTTTTTTTTTTGGAGGTTTGGTTCTTGAAGAATGAGGAAAGCATCCATTTCCTCACTCCTGGGATAGAAGAGACACGACATCACAGCTGTCCAGAAAGAAGGGCTCGGCCAGGTCCCTCTGGGAAGGAGACCTCCAGAGAACACGGAGGGTGGGCTTTCTCTGACCGTCTGGAGGTCACTTGCCACCTGTATCTTGTCTGGCTCCACACAGTTCTAGTTTTCCAGGCTTCATTCCTCTGGTGGGATCCCCTAGTGACAGGAGAAAAAGGGAAGTGACCAGAGGGCTATGCTGGGTATCTGGCTGGCCAGACAGTCCCACTTCCCCAGGGCTCAGCATTCCCAATCCAATGGCTCTTGGAGATCCCCAAAGATCTTCCTGGGCAGAGCCAGAGCCTCACATGGATGCAGGTACCCAGTGTTCCTCAGCGACAAGGAGAGAGATGCTGTTGCAGACATTTGATTTGGGGGACCCTGGAGAGCAGCAGAAATGAAACAAGCCACCCCCTCTCCCCCACTCACCTCCCCCACTATTCACATACACACAGCGAGGCAAACACTCAGGGAAGGACGGCTTCAGACTAACGGGGCTGTTGATGTTGAATTGATTTTGAACCATCAGCAGGATCTCTGGTTATGACATTACCATAGAGTTGTTTCTGGAGATATGTCTACATTGGAGGGGAATTCTGGAGGGTCATATGAATGGAAAAGCCAAGGAGCCAGCTCCCATCTCCCTCTTCATTGGTGAATATGTGTGACAGGGAAGCAAACGGCAGGGGGCATCCACAGGACCCTGCTGGAAGCATGTGGCTGCCGTTCTGCATGCCCAGCTCAGTAGAGCTGCGTGGGGGACCGTCACCCCTCACCCCTGCTTCCAGGGCTTCCTCCTTCCTCCTCTCCCCGCAGCCCTCATGTGCGTGTCAGCCTGTTATTGAAGCCCAAGCTCACCCCTCTGTGGCTGACTTCCCTGAGCAGCCTCCCTTAATCCACTGTGGGGAGGGTGTCACGACTCAGCCTCCAAAACATGAAGAAATAGGAACCAGGGTTTTAACTTGTGTCAATAGGAAGGTGAGAAGAGAATGGCGATGCATGTAATGTATACGGTGACAGGACCACAGTGGAGAGAGGAGGGGAGGCTGGCTGGCTGGCTCTTCTCAAGTGGAGCAGTCACCAAGTAAGGACTTCCTGAGGCTGAGCTCAGGCCCCTGTCATTGTCCTTCTGAAAAGGCCCTTCATGTAAGGCCGTTGAAGATGGGACATCTTGATGACTCCCCCTCCCCCACGGTCAGCAGAAGATGGCTCACGAGAGCGGTCCTTGATGGTTAGCTCAGCTCTAAACATGTCCTGAGAGGTGAGTCAGTATATCAGACACTCAGGTAGAAAGGCTGCAGGGACCTGGAGGAATTAACGTTGGATGCACTTCTTTGGGCCTTCCCAGGTAGCTCAATGGTAAAGAATCTGCCTGCAATGCGGCAGACCTGGGTTCAGTCCCTGGGTCAGGAAGATCCCCTGGAGGACTGCATGGTAACCCACTCCAGTATTCTTGCCTAGAGAATCCCATGGACAGAGGAGCCTGGCGGGTTACAGTCCATGGGGTTGCGTAGAGTCAGAGACGACTGGAGCAACTGAGCACGCACACACGCACTTCTTAGGCAATGGGCAACCAGGTGAGGCAGCAGGTGGTGTCAACATTCAGCACTCCGCGTAGATCTGTCCACACCCGTGGTAGGAGCCCAGAGGAGGAATCCAGCTCTGCACCGCAGTCTTGGGAGGAGATCAAGGGTTCTGAGCCCTAGGGGCCTTCGACACAGACCAGCCTTTGGCGGAGCACCTGCAGTCTCCAGGCTTTCTTTGCTCTGGGAACCAGACTCAAGGCAAGTGACCCCAAGCCCTATAGGGCCAGTGGGTGGGAACACCCTGTAATGGTGGCAAGCCAGGTGGAATTATAGGTGTTGACGTGAAGAGTGGCCAGACTGGTTTCAAGCTTGTCACGTACCCGTGGAAAACTGGCTCCATTTTTTAACAGCTGTCACCTTGGCCCCACCTGAGCCTGGGCAGACCGGCTGGCCAGGCAGTTTGATGAGATACGGGGTCACTGTATTCTTAGCTTTCCCTCTATCAGATGGCAAAACCTTCCCAGACCCACAGAGCCGGACAGACACGCGGCTCTTCACGTCTCACTGGAGGGACAGGCCAGAGCCCGAGGCCAGCACAAGCTTTCAGAATCAGCAGTTGGGAAGACACGCTAATCAGCGGCCCTGGGGTGATCCATGTGGGGACACAGAGGGGATAAATGTGAGGTGCTGGTGGAGGCAGGGAGGGAAGTTTTGAATTGGGGTTCAGTCTGAAGTGAAAATAAATGTCAGCGCAACGTTGACAAATGCACACCGGCAGCACAGATCTGCCTGCCTATGGAGTGTGTGTGGGGGTGGGGGGCGGGGGGGTGTGTATGGGTGTCACTTGAAAAGCTAAGTAAAAGGGAACAAATGAAAAACAAAAAAAAAATAGTCCTTTCTATCCCTGTAACCATTAGAAAGAAAATGAAGTCCAAATTGCGTTCAGGGCTGCTGGGACAGAGGAAGAGAAGCAAGAATGGAAAAAACAGGCCATAAAGATGCCAGGGCTGCTTAAGCAGAAACATCTGTTGAAGTCATAAGACTCGGGGGCCTGGTCAGGCTTCTAACAAACCCAGGAAGAGGAGAGTCTGTGCTGGATCAGGACGAGCCCCGTCCGCCCCGTGCAGGGCCCCTGGGACCAGGATACGTGCAGTGGAGATACCTTCTCGAGGGCTCAGCCCCGGCCTGGCTTCCAGCAGGAGAGGAAACAGGAGGAGAGGGAGGGAGAGCCATCCCCAGGTTAGGAGGGGCCTGCGACAGTCATGGGGGCAGGGACGTGACAGCAGTTTTGAGAGTATATTGATTTCAAGCTTTAAACTCGTTGAGGTTGCCTGGCGAGCCACAAGTCTCAACTTCTGTGTGAAAGAAAGAAATATGACGGTAGGGGAGGGAAGGGTCAGTTGCTGACCTGTACAGGAGCCAGAAGGCTAGCTTTGCTGTTTGCAAATGGAGGCCACTCTCTTATTTGTGATTTTTGCCCGGGGCCAACTGTCTGAGGCCTACCTCTTCCAACAACCCACAGAAAGGGCAGCTAGCATGTACTGACCATATATATCCCTCTCTGGACCATGTTCTTTATCAGTATCACCTCATTTAATCCCTCAGCAATCCCATCATCCCTGGAATGGGTAAAGACTTGTCTGGCATCTTTGGGGCATTTCTTTGACTTAATATTTTCATCTTAGGAGGAAACTGAGGCTTAGAAAGGTTAAATGACTCATCCAGGTCATCAGCCAGCACATTCCAGGGAATACCTGGGGACTGTCCTTCTCTCTTCTCCCTGAAACTAAAGTGAAAAGTAACTTCAGCCAAGCATTACTGGGGAAGCAGTTCTGTGAGCCCAGCATTCAGAAAGACCTTGAGCTCCCTGTAGACCCCATTACATTATCCTGGGAAAGTGGGGGGAAATACTGCTACAGAAACATCAAGATAGGACATAGGGGAGTGGGTCGACCCCCTCAACCATATGGGAATCCTATAGTGTCTCAAGGAAACACAGAGATGATAAAAGAAATGAAACCCAGACTCTACTACTTGCTCGTGGGAAATGGTTGAAGTGCTGTTCATAAGGTTCCATTGCCAAAGTCAGAGGCGGTGTCATCTCTTCCTAGAAGCCCCAGCTCTCAGCCTGGCCCTGCCTGGCCACATACTCCAGCTCCTACACCCACAGCATCCATCCCACCACGAGGGCACTCATGTCCTAGTTTCACTTATGGGGAAACTGGAGATGAAAGGCTATGACTATTGGCTTCAGCATTCATGATTGGAGGTCTATAGATCCTCTCTAGAAAATGCAAAAGTGAAATAACAGCAAGAGGTCTGGCCGAATCCCAGCCTCCTGGGTAGCTGGCCTGGGGAAGCCAAGGATATTATTATTGTTCTCCGAGCAAGCAATTCTGTGCTGCTACCATTTACTAGGGGCTTCCCTGGTGGCTCAGTGGTAAAGAACCCGCCTGCCAATGCAGGAGACACAGGTTCAATCCCTGGGTCAGGAAGATCCCCTGGAGAAGGAAATGGCAACCCACTCCAGTATCCTTGCCTGGAAATTCCATGGACAGAGGAGCCTGGAGGGTTACAGTACATAAGGTCACACGTTGAACGTGACTGAGTGACTAAACAGCAAACAACAATGATTTACTAGGGTTGGAGCCTACTGGTGCCAAGCCCCATGTCATGTCAGTCAAACCTTTAGGATAGACTACAGCATTTCTGCTTTCAAATGAGGAAACTGAAGCTCAGAGAGAGGGCTTCACTTACCTAATGTCACACAGTTACCGACTGGCAGATCTGGACTAGAGTCCGTGGGGTCAGAGATAGAAGCACCCCATGTCCCTTCCTGTGCACCAATGTGTCTCAGACTCAAGTGTGCCTTGGATCCGCTGGCCATCTCGTTAAAACATATTTCCTGATTCAGCAGGGGCCTGAGATTCTGCCCCTGTAGCCAGCTACGGCTGATGGCCATGCTGCAGGCCCCTGGATCACATGTGAGGAGCAAGGATCTTCATCCCCCTGCCTTCTTTAATCCATACGTCTCTGTGCCCTTGGGGCTGGCATGTCCCGGCCTCTTTGATACAACTTTGCCACCAGAATGCACCCAAAAACCACCCATGTGTCCCAGTTAGCTACGCTTAATTACTGTTAATCATCTCACTCCTCCTTGCTCCTTGGGTGACTGCCGAAAACCTAACATCATCTCCGGGTGAGGAAGACTGGCAGGGTCTGCTTGAGAGAGCCACAGAGGGGATGGTGGCAGGGAGTAGTCGCTCCCCAGGGCCAGGATAAGACTTTGATACGATCCTGTATCTCGGGGGAAATCGACGTGATGATATCTCCCCCGGTTGGTCTCTCCCACGAGCTGACAGGAATTTCCTGCTCAGACTAGCAGAGGAACTCGGGGTTTGCTCCTCCAGGGCCAATCTTGGTGGGAAAAAGAACACAAGCAAGAAGGCAGAAGTGGCTTTTGTCTGAGCCGCATGCCTCGGGTTCCTGGTTCTGCTCCATTTGTAGCCAGGAGGACCTTCTCTGGCTTTTTCGCCCCGGCCTCCAGGGCTGGCTCTGAGTACAGACCTTTCAGGAGGGCTGGGGTGACCTGCATTCCACAGAAAGGAGGGGCTGGGAGAGGCTGGGGCTCAGGTCTGCTCAGGAGCACAAAGACAGGCTAGAAAGACAACCCAGAAATCCCAGACCCTGCAGTCTATCTGCCGACAACTCTCCTTTCAACAGGCGTTACCGAGGGCCACACACAGGTGCTTGGCTGGCACAGGTGTGTAGCAGAGACCAGGGGTCCCTGCCTGTAGTCCCATGGAGCCCACAGCTAGAGGGAGCTGATCTTTAAGTAGAGAAATGGAGTTGCATGGAGAAAATGCCAAGTGTCTGCGATGCTGGGGTTACAGGTTCTGAGTCTACAACTCCTCCCAGGCCATGTTGATCACCCAGCCCAGCTCTCTTCTCTCCAAGGTGAGACGGCCACCTCGTTGGGTAGACTTGCCCACTCTCACACTGACTTGCAAACACGGACCTCCCTTTCTTCCCTGGCCAGCCTCCCTGACACCACCCTTTTAGAACCCACTGGACATCTTGGTGAAAACCAGAGACACACATGGGCTTGTGCTTCCATGGGCATCTGGAACTTATCAGCACAATGACGGGCCAGGTTGTTCCTTGGGAACTCTGCAAACGTTTGCCCTGATCAAGAATAAATGTATGTGCGGAGGGGAAAGGTCAGGTCAGACAGGGAGGAGATGAGAGTTAAGGCTGGGTGTGCAAAGTGGAGGAGGGACTGAAACTGAGGTGCTGCTGCAGCCTGGTTATCCCAAACTCATTACCACCCAGCCTCCAACTGCCCCCTGGGTCAATCATCACCCTTGGAGCAGGAAGATTGAGGCTCTGTCTCTCCACAACAGCCTGAGAGTTGGACTTCAATCTCCCCCATAATTCTCTTCTCTTTTCCAGCCTAGGAGGTGCAGGCTGAGGGGAGGGGGTTTGGAGGAAGGCTGACTGCAGCAGATTCACTATTCAAGGAAAGGCGTCATGCGCTGAGGACGCTTTGCAGGGAGTGAGGGGATCTGCTGCGGATGGGCCGTTGTCTTGGAGACGCTAATGAAAAGCAGGCCTCGGAGAGGTCCCAGAACCCCCGTGGGCTGAGTTATCTCCCCCTTCTGCTGCTCCCCTCGCCTCCCCACCACCAGCCTCAGATCAAACTCTCCGAATATTTATAAAACCTCTACCAGAAAACAGAGAAAGCTAGCCACCCAGCCAGGCGTCTGCCCACGGCCTTCCGGAGCTGCTTGGGTGTCACTCTCTGACGACATAGCTCATTATTCTATCTTTCTTCCTTGCAGCGAGCAGGGCAGCTAGAGCAGAAGGGAGAAAAGAAAAATGCTTGTTTTGCCCTATTCCGGCTGGTTTTAAATGGGGTGATTGGCTTGGAGTTTAGGGGCCTTATTTTGGGCAGGTCATCCTTGCCCCGCCACTCCCGGATCTTCTGCCCCTAGTCTGTTCTCCCCTTGCTCCCCGTCCTCTGTGAAAGCTGGGCCCCTCCACTCAGGCCCTCCTTGGCTGTGTACTCAGTGCCCGTCCTGGCTGTGGCCCGCCAGCCTCTTGCCTTCTCGTCTCTCCCTGGGAAAGACAGAGGAGAGGCTTGCTAAGATGCGCTCTGGTCTTCCAAAATGAAAATGTAAGGGATTATGGGGATTGGCAGCAGGAGAAGCTGGCTTCTGCCATGGTGGAGTAGGAATTGGGCTTATTCTTTTTGAATTAAAGGGGATACAGCAGGAAATCAGAGCTGGTCTGAGAAAATCCAAGGGACCTCTGGTAATCACATTTTTTTTTTTTTTTTGGCTGGGTGGTTATTAAAATGGATAGCAAGGAACTTGAAATACATGGGGTCTACTGGTGGGCTGCAGGTCTGGGCTCTGTCCTGCTGGTAAAGGGGAGGCACCATGTGCCCAACTGATCAGTACATCATGTGATTGCCCTGCATGACAGCCCCAGCTTGTGGGTGACACAAAATTCCATGTAGAGGGGCAGCAAGGGGATGTGGGGAAGTCCTGCATTAGGTTAAGAGAGCTGACGGTAGTTTTAGTGTCATTTCAAGAGTTTCAGCCTGGGTAAGTTACAGAACCTGTTTTTCTTGATTTCCTCATCTTCAAAAAGCGAGGGTTGGATGAGATGGTCCTTAGGGTCTCTTCTAGTCCTGTTAGTTAGTCCATAGTAACATCGAATGGTATAAAGTGCTACATGAATATAATTCATGGGCCAAATGTGGGGTCCAGGTGGTAAACCATGCAGGTGAGAAATCAGGAGGATTAATGGAAGTATTGGGAAGCTTTCATGGAGGTGAAATTTAAAGTGTACCTTGAAGAATGAAAGGGATTTGGACAGGAGAAAGTTGATGAGCTGGGGGCAGATGAGCAGTTGTTGGGAGCAGGGGAGGAGGTGAGCTGGCTGGAGTCAAAGTAGATGTTGAGAAATACTAGAAGGTAAGGCTTGATGAAGATGGGCAGTCCAGGCAGTGGGGAGCAGCGAGAGTGCAGGAGAGGAGAGTGGAGGCTTGCTCTCAGCATTGTGACAGCTCCTGCTTCTCTTGTCGGTGAACCTACTCTGAGTGATGCCACCCACACCCCAGCAGTGGGAGGCGAGAGACATCAGGGTCCGTGATTGGAGGTCAGGGCCCTCAACCATCGGCTCACGCGGCCCCAAGGAGGCTTGAGTTCTGGCTGAGGGATCTGACTCTTCAGAGACACTCCTTTTGTCACCTTTCTGCCAAGGAGGCCAGCCAAGTGGCACAGGCTGGTGAGGATTAGAGTCAGGGAGTGAGAGAAGAGAAAAACAAGTTCCCTACTGTGTCAGGAGCATGAGACGGTGACACCTGAATGACCCCGAGGCATGAGGTGTCGGACAGATGCCCAGTCTGGGACAGGGAGATGCCTGAGCGCACTGAGGACTCTTCTAGGAAATCTGGAGGCTCTTCCTCATTGACTACCTTCCCCCTCAGTGGGCACCCCTATCCAGGGACAAGAGTGGCCCTTGCTGTGGCCCACAAGTTAGGGGTCTTCTTGCTCTCCTCCAGCCACAGTCCAGCAGCCATGAGCCAGGAGTCCATGTGGGTAAAGGGACACTTCCCCCCAAACCCACACACGCTCTGCTCCAGACCTAGCTTCAAGTACTCAGACTCTGGAGTTTCCTGCTCAATTCCCTGAGCTTAATCCCAAGGTCAGTGCAGATCTCTAACCTATGCCTGACTTGCCAACAAGAGTAGACTGTGCTACGGTATGCATACCTATGACCCTCAGCGGTGACCAAGTGGTGGGCTTTGGGTGGTGTGTGTGTGTGTGTGTGGACCTGGAGCTTGAACATGTGAGCTGAGTGTACAAACATGTGTACTCAAGACCCTACCAGACGGAGCCAAGCTATGAAGCCAGCCCTCTGCTTAGGCCACCATAATACGGTAGGGAACTCCAAGGAGTCCACAAATTCTAAATTCAAACTTGGCCTTCAGGATGTCATGAAGGTGTATTTGTCAAGGGTAAGAGGAGAGAACATGATATTTAATAGTTTGTTAGCTTGATTTGTACTTTCCTATATTTAGACGTGTGGGAGCAGGCCTCTGTTGTATTCATGGCTGGATTCCAAATGTTAGAAGATGAGTCTAAGTTTCCTACCAATTTTACAGTCCTTCCTTCAACTTGCAAGGCTATTAAGGATCACCTAGTCTCAGATGAGCTCATCCCCTCCTGGCAGACCTGCAGGTACCCTAGGCAAGCTTATGGGCAAACCCAATGGAGGCCAGGCCTCGGTGAATCGCCCCTCTCCCTGCAGTCAGTCTCAGAAGGCACAGCGACACGGAGCCCAGGCCCGCAGAGAGTCTACCAGGTATGTCACTCTGGCCTTGACCACGTATTGATCGTAGGGATCCTGTGTGAGAATGCAGGGTCTGCCTTACTGGGAGGCAAACTCGGCCCCTGAGTAATTTTGAGGGAACCTGGAGGATCTCCTTAGCTTCCCCCATGTTCTGTGTCTCCACCAGTGAGGCCTGAAATTTCTATATAAGCACCAAGGCCTCTCAGTCCCTTCTGTCTCTTACTCTGTGCCTTTGCACAGATCGTCTGTTATACTCTGAATGTCCTTCTTCCACCCCATCCTAAAGACAGACTGTTCAATACAGAATTGCCTGTGAACCCAGTCAGAAGACATCCATCCCTTCTCCTCCAAAAAACCACACTGTCATTGCAATTACTATTGGAAAAGTAGTTAATGCCCATGGAAAGGATTACATATCCTCCAGCAGGGTAGAAAGTCAAACGCAGAGGCTCCCTCACCTTACTGAGGCTCAGATGCCTGTCTGCAGAGATGACCATGGAAACACGGTGGTTGTGTCCCATGCAGAACTTTCTGTGTGTGTCTAAGGCTAGACTCTCTTAGCATTCCCATCTGTTACTGGAGAGCTCCAAGGGAAGGGAATCAGAGATGAGAGCACAATCATGCCTAGAAAGAACCTTGGAGAAATGGATCTGGTTAGAAGAGTCCGAAGGAGGGAAAGGACCTTGAGAAGAAAGCAGAGATATCAGCGGCGGAGAAGCACAGTCACAGGGCAAGCAACATGGATGCCACGAGAGGAGATAGTGGGAGGCGCATGTCAGGGGCAGCGAGGGGCTCGAGAAGGCGAGAACCAAGAATATAATCAGCAAGCGTGATCGAGGTGGCCCTTTGGGAGAAGCAGGGATAGAAAACAAGCCCAAGTGTTTAACAGCGCCTTCTCCGGGCTGGTCACTGTGCTTCCTGAGTATTAAGTCATTTCATCCTGACTCGAGTCCCCATTTGCTGATGGAAACAGACGGGCAGAGTGCTAAGTATTCCAAGGTCACACAGCTAGGACAAGGCAGGGATGGGGATTTGAGCCTGGGAGACCAACGTGTGCTGGTTACTACCCTCCAGTCAGACCACAGTGGGTCTATGAGCAGGACATGAGGGTGGGGGATAGAGCGGTGGGGCCTCTGCCATGTCTGGAACTTTCCACAAGGTGTCCATGTCCACCACCTTCCAGAACATTGAGGGGGCTGAGGATGGAGAGACAATGAATTTAAAGGGGGAAATGAGAGGGTCCCAGAGCTCAGGCCCTGTTTTGTCCTGGGATAGGGGGAGCCAGCTGAGGCCTCAGGGAGGGCAGGGCTCGCAGCTGCTCTGCAGGAAATCAGTGCCTCCCAGGTGGTACCTTCCGGAAACCCCTTCAAAGCTCCACGCTGGCCCTACTGGCCCCTTTCCCTCTCTCCTGCTTCTGCTCCCTGTGGCCACCCCTCCCTGGCCACCTCCTCCTCCCGGGTATATTATCTGAACAAGGCACTTCACAGATCCCGGTGCCCTTGACTTTGGGGAGCACAATGCCATGAGCAGTTTCTTCTTCGCATTTTCTTTTTTCATTTCTTTCATGCATCCATGTATAAATTGAGATCATGTTGATTTATAACATTATATAAGTCAGGTGTGTACAACAAGCATTTTCTTTCCTCTCTCCCCTGATGGATGGCCAGCCAGCTCCATTGGAAGGGATGCGTGTGGGGAACAGAAACTGGGGTCAAGAGTTGTGTCCCATGCTGCAGGCCCAGATCTATCCAGGCTGACTGGGGTGTGGCTGGTATGTTTAGAAACCATGCAGATAGGGTTGTCAGATAAAATAGAGAACACCAAATGCAACTGGGGTTTCAGAAAACAAGGAAATGATTTTTCAGCATACGTATACGCCCAATACTTTACGGAACATGCTTTTAAACTAAAAAGTCATTCACTATTTACCTGAAATTCAAATTTTAATGGGCCTTCTCTATTTTCATTGGCCAAATCTGGCAATGCTACCCTGAAACAGAAACCCCCAGCTTGGCTCCCGGGACTCAGTTAAAGAGAAGCTCAGGCAGGTGTCGAGCCTTTGATCTAGTGGACCTGCTTATGGCCTTGTGGTCCTTGGATAAGAGAAATCTCTGAGTTATCTTGTTTTGTTGTCTGAGAAGCTTAAGTGCCAAGTTAAGAGGTCCCTCCTCTGGCCCACTCTGGCAGGGGCCTATGTCTCCATGGGCGGTAGCCAGAGTGAGGCAGAGGGGTAGCTTGGCACTTTGGAAGCAGCTGGACAAAGATCTTGAAGCAGATTAGGGGCTGCTTCCTTGCAGGAGAGGCTCTGAAGGATCTGCCTTAAGATCCTTGTGTTTTTGCGGCAAGCGAGGAAGCGAGGCCAGGTGTACGAAGGGCAAGTGGGGGCGGTCCCGCTGGAGAGAAGCTAAGCCTGCAACCCAGATCACTGACTATCCCAGTACTTCCCAAGAGTTAGGTCTGGGGTAGGGTGACACATAAATGTATTAGTTATTCCTCCAGCGCACTCTCCTCTCCTCCTGTCTCTGATCACCCTTTGATCCGTCATGTGTTGGAAGCTACGTGCGTTGGGTACAGTGTCTAAATCCAGACTATTTTCTCTGAACACCTTTCTGGATTTTGGTCCTGTGACCTACTCCTTCCATCCTGACCTTGGCAGTTCATCATCCACGACTTTTCCCTATAATTTGATATAATCTTCAGGGAGAGAGGTTATCAAAAGACATTCAAAACCTGGGGCTCAGATGTGATGGTTTGTTTTTAGCTAATTGTGTATCAGGTCATGTAGGAGTGGGGCTGGCACATTCTGAAACCCCCATGAAGGCTGCCATGTCACACTCTCTCTGAGGGCACACTGCTTTGTTCATTTTTGCTTTCTCGGCTTTCACTTCCATTAGCGACGAGTTTCAACAGCTGTGGCAGCATTCTGCTGCAAGGGCAGCAGTGTGTCCGACTACGTGCTGATGACACACCCCACCCCACAGCATCAGGAGGCTCAGTGAGCTTGTTAGGAGTTTGCCTGATGAGAATGACCCACTGGACCAGCTTGAAATCCCACAAAGCAAAACAAATTCCACACCCAACATTCCCTCAGCTTTGATCCTACCCCCGAGGACAAATCATTCATTCATTCACTTATTAAATACTTAATGGAGCACTCACTACATGGATGTCTTCCCTGGGGGCTCAGACAGTAAAGCATCTGTCTACAATGCAGGAGAACTGAGTTCGATCCCTGGGTTGGGAAGAGCTACTGGAGAAAGAAATGGTAATCCATTCCAGTACTATTGCCTGGAAAAACCCATGGACAGAGGAGACTGGTAGGCTACAGTCCATGGGGTTGCAAAGAGTTGGACACGACTGAGCAACTTCACTTCAATTTACTCCACTTCACTTCACTACATGGAAGGCATTATTCAAAGTGTTGGGGATATAGGTTTGGAGAAAATAGACAAAGTCCTTATTTGTGTGTGTGCATGTGTTGAGGGGGAGATGACTAATAAACAAACACCATCTATCTGGTGACAGTAGTGTTAGAGAGAAAAATAAAGCAGTGAGGGGTGACAAGGCTGCTCTTCTCTGGAGGGAGGTGACAAACCCTTTTCTGATAAGCTGATAATTTGGAAACCTGAAATGAGGAGCTAGCTACAAAGATCTAGGGGATAAAGCATTCCAGACGGAGGGATCAGCAAGGAGAGGGGCCTGAGGTGGAATCAAGCCCATCACGCAGGAGGAAGGACACAGAGGCCAGTGTGCAGGGCAGAGAATGAAGGCAAGAAGAGGCAGGGGAGGAGTAGAGCAGGCCATCAGGCAGGCCTTGCAGGCCACCATAAGCACGCTGGCCTTTACTCTCAGTGAGGCTGGAAGGCCCGGAACACTTTGAGCAGAGATGTGACATGATCGGTTTGTGTTTTAAAAACAATCGTTCTGGCTGTGGTGATGAGAATAGTTTGAAGGGAGGCATGGGAGGCTGGAAGCAGAGACCAGCTGGAGGCTTTTGCAATAATCTAGGCAAGAGATGATGGTCACTTTGACCAGCAAAGGAGCAATGGAGGTGATAAGAGATGGTTGAATTCTGGGTTTATTTAGAAGGAATTGCGAGCAGGATTTGCCAGTGACTTAGAGGAGGACTCTAAAACTTCTGGCCTGAAAAACTGGAAGGATGGAGTTACCTTTTATAGATATGAGGAGACTGAGGGCAGAGCATGTTGTGAGGATGATGAGAACTGGGAGTTTGATTGTGGATACATTCATCTGAACATGCCCCAGAGCTGTATCCCAGTGGAGATATCAAGTAGGCAGTTAGAGATGCAATTCTGGAATCTAGGGGAGAGGTCCAGGCCAGAGACTCAGTTTGGGACCTGTTGGCAGATGGATGTCACTATGAGATAGCACGAGATCATGTAGGGAGTAAATGAAGACGGAAAAGAGAAGGGGTCTGAGGGTGGAGCCCTGAGGTCCTTCTCTGCGCTACTGAAGAGCCACGCTCAGAATTTGGTGGCAAGTCAGGTTACCCGCAGCAAAGGCTGGTTCTTTTTGGGTACAGATTTCCTAAATCAAGAACATCCTTGGGAGTGAGTGATGGCTGCAAATGGATTGCACACGTATTCTATTGCACCTAGAGATGGGAAGATCTTGGTGTCCTAGTGAGACTTAAGGTGTATACAATGGGAGACCTTTTGAAGGCATGAAAGCCAGGCTACACAAGTAGATTGTGGGTGATGATGATCGTGTGCTGATGACAGGCTCTGGGGCCTCATGAACCTGAGGTGTCGGCAAGCAATGTGTAGTGAAGTAGATCCCAAGAAGCTTGCTATGCTTGGGTGGGTGGGTGCTGTAGGGCGGGGTCCAGGCAGATTGGAAGAGAGAAGGCAGAGAGGAACCTTTCTGTGTGGTGGTTCAGGGAGTGGCCTCTGCAGTCAGGCTGACCCAAGGTCACCCCCAACAAGTTACTGAGCTGAGCTATCACCAAGGGGCTTAGTTAGCACTGAGCCTGCAAGTGACAATCAGTAAATGGCAACTGTTGGGATTGTAATGATCATTCATGATCTTAGGCTACTCTGTCTACATCCAGGTCTATTCAGATAAAGATTCGGGGAAAGATTTCAGAAAAAGCAAGGACAACACGTGGTCCCTTTAAGACGCCAGTCCAGTTCCAAATTCCAAATGGCTGTACTGAAGGTATAAGAAGGAGGAGATGTATTTTTATGAAGTCGGGAGTAGCTCCCTCACTGAGAGAAGTGCACCTTGGGAGAACGTGACTCTTGGCAGGGACACATTTTTGTCTCCAAATGAGAAGAAAAAGAGAAAGGCAAGGAGATGGACCAAAGGACAGAGCCAGGGAGGTGGGCGTGTGGGCTGAGCTGGTCCCTGTGTCAGCAAAGAGGCTGACCTCCACCACAGGGCACCAGGGAAGGGCTGCACTCCAGGACCAGCCTTATCCCTTCATTTTGAGACAAAACCTAGGCCTCAGCAGGGAAGCAACATGGCAGGGTGAATGGCCTGAAGGCAGAAGGGCTCAGACCAGGTCCAGGTAGGTGGAAGCTGCAATGTGGGATCTGGGCGGAGGTAGGAGGAAGGGGTGAAGAGAGAAGTAGGAGGAAGGGGTGAAGAGAGAAGTAGGAACCCTGGCTCGTGGCCTGGGATTTAGAACCTCATGGCAAGCACCAGCCTGAGACTCAAATTTGTTATTCTTTTTAAGTAAAAATCAGTAGAACAATGAGTAAAATCACCAGAATAATAACTTTACATTTCACTGTGGAATCATCTAGAGTAGAGGTGACAGGATTCATCCTTAGTTAATCCTTTTTGGGACTTCATTTTCAAAATGATTAAAGTCACAGACAAGGGCATGATAAGGTCTTGGGATGAGGAGGAACCAGGAGCTTTGCTTCGGTTATCCTGCAAAGGGGAGGGCAGTTCCTTGGGTTCCTGTGACCCTGGCCATGCAAAGCTAGCATTTCCCCCATCTCCTGGCCCATGGGTCTCCTCTGGAGCCATGGTCATCATGGAGATCAGTTTGGTTCTCTGGCTTTTAGGTTAAAGGTCAAGGCCTGAAAAGACTTGGACCCAAACTGGAAATTTTGCTTCCCTCTCCATGACTTCCAGCCAGTTCTGAAGCCCTTTCTGTTTGCACATATCTTGCAGAGGGCGTCGGTCTCTCCTGCTCTGACATAGGCTCTGGCCTCCTAAGCTTGCTTTCCAGGGAATCTCAGCAAACCACAAAGAGAATGGCCCTGTTTATTTCTCCTTCATCCAGGCTTGTTTCTAAATAAGATAAAATTAACTGTCTTCTCTTGCTCTTGAAATATCTGCATGCTGGGATCTGCTGTACTGAGGCCGTGGTGAGTTCAGAAAAGAGCACAGTAAAGAACAATGATTCTGAACGAAGAGGCAGAGATCAAGCTCAGGCCCATCTCTGACCCCTCGCTGACCTCACATCATGCTCCTGCCCTGAATCAAAGTCCAAACCAGATCTTGCCTCCAACACAGCTCAATCCAACAATAGAGTTCAGAGGAGCAATAGTGACCTACTTGTTAAGAGGCGAAGATATCTCCCACACTAGAAGCTCCCAAGTACCAAGGCCTGGATCATTCCCTGAGAATGTTTCCCTGCATCCCTCAGGGCTAGTCATGCCCACAGCTTTAGTGTCTGTGTCCCTAAAGTAAGACTCATTCCTCATCACCTGGCAGCATGAGAAGGATGCCAAAGAGACTTGCCTTTGAACAAGGATTTTATGTTTATGCATCCTCAGCCTTCCTGCAAAGGTCTTAACATCTCATTCTCCAAAACCTGGTGACCCACAAAGGATGAAACTGGCTGCCTGTTGGGCGAATAGGCCGGGCACAGGGGTGGCTGCTGGCTCCTATAGCTTTCTAGAATGAGCAGGGCAGAGGGCCCCGGCAGTTACTGAGCCTTCCTTTTTGGGATAGTCCCAGCTCAGCAAAGGTGTACAAAGGGAAGTAAGGAGGGGGTTATAGGGAAAGAGACAGAATCTGCGTTTCTGTGGTCTGAAATCTGTGAGGCTGGGGGTTGATCCAGTGATCAATTTCAACTTACCAAGTGGGGTCCAAGACACAAAGAAACATCCCCTGAGCTCATTTCACTCCAGATCAGCTGGACCCCAAACTTTTGTGGATTCTCAGCCTGGAGTCTGGCTGAGTCCCCAATCCCCCTCACACCTAGCAGCCTGAGACGAAAAATCCCTCGCTAAATTGGCAGGCTTTCACCTCTCTCTGTGGAGCTCTGGAACAGACTAATGAGGTTACCACAGGTGCAGCCTTGCCATTAGCCATAAGAAAATAAAAGACTACTCTCTGTTGGAGAACGGTGATGGGGGATTCAAGCCCAGAACCTGTTCCTATGGGGCTCTCAAACCACGGGGCCATTTCAGTAACACATTCCTATTTCCCAGCCCAGGATCCATTGACCAGGCGGGCTCTCATTAGGACGGTTCTGGTGGATTCAACATAGCGGCCCCAGTGCCCCAGACACACTCAAGCAACCCTCAGGGTGCCACCTACATGGGCTGCAGAAGTCCTAGGTGGAGCCATCCTTAGAAAGAGATTAACGGTGATTTCTCAGGTTTATGATTTTAAATAAAGGTCTTCAGGGGAGTCCTGGGGCTTCACTCGTTCATCCATGAGCACATGCTGGAGCTTTGTTTCCAGTGGGAGAAACAGATAATAAGTAACAGGTACATATCTCATGTGTTATTTGGTGACAATCTTATGGAGAAAATAAGCTAGGGAATGGGGTTAGGGAGTCTTTGGGTAAGGATGCCACAAATACAGGTTTTGTTTTGCTTTTTTCTTTATGTAGACTGTTCCCTTGAGAAGAGAATGAGCCAAGATATGGGGATTGGGGAGAGCAACCAGGGAGAAAGACTAGCATGTTCAAGGCAGGAGAAAGAGCAAGGAGCCCAGTGTGGCTGGAAAGGAAGAGAGAGGGCTGGGGAGATGGCAGGAGGTGCCAGCAGAGAAGGAGCAGGGCTCGATCATGTGGGCCTAGGGGCCCCTGTGAGCCCCTGGCTTTTCTTGAGTCAGATGAGAGCCACTGGAGGGTTCTGAAAACAGGGGGCACACAACCTCATATACATGGATCACTCCGGCTGTTGGGCTTGGATGGTAAGCAGAGTAAAGTGAAAAGAGGGCGCCTACAGCAGTGATCCTGGTGAGGGATGACGGGCCTCCACAGCCTGGGTTTGAATCCTGACTCCATCTCATATGAGCTCCATTACTTTGTGGTTTGTTGCTATGTCATGTCTGACTCTTGCAACCCCATGGACTATATCCCACCAGACTCCTCTGTCCTTGGGATTTCCCAGGCAAGAATACTGGAGTGGGTTGCCATTTCCTTCTCCAGGGGACCTTCCCGACCCAGGGATTGAACCCAGCTCTCCTGCATTTGGATTTCTTTTTACTGACTGAGCCACCAGGGAAACCCTCCTTTACTTTGGGTAAGCTATTTAATCGCTCTCTGCTTCTGCCTCCTCATGGGTGAAATGGACCAGCGCCCATTCTTCATAGGGCTCTTTCTAGGGTGGTTGCAAGCATTAAATGAGGTAATACATGCACAGTGCCTGGCACACAGGAAGTGTTCCAACATCAGCCGTTATTACGCTGCTGCTGCTGCTGTTTGTGGGACACAGGCAGTTTAGAGATGGGAGATCAATATCTTCAGGGGCAAAGGATATCTACACTTGACTTCAAGGGTTTTGATGGACTTCCTAAAGAGCAAGCTTCAGCTTCTAACAAGGTGGGAAGCAGAGCAGCTGCTGACATAGACCAGCCTGCAAGCTGTGAAGTCCTCAAGGCTGCTGGGCAGGGTTCATGAAGCAGGGCTGGGGCTGAAGCGTAGGAGACAGACCAAAACCCACTGTGGAATTGAGAGGCTCGGGGGACTGTTAGACACTTAGAAAAATCCACTAGTGTATTTGGATTAGAGACACTATCTCAAAAGGTTGACCAGACATTTTAGAATGGGTTACAAGCATTTCTGCTTCTAAGCCAGAGGACACAGGACAGAAACCAAGAACTTGAGGCTAAATTTTTGCATGGAAAACGACCCAGCTATGCACCAGGGTCTGAGGGGGTGTATGGACTAACAGACTTCTCCAGAACCATATGCTGTCTTATTCTTGGGATTGTGGTTTATCAAATCATTCTGATAGGCAGTGGGATGACATTGATATTCTCTAACCATGTCTGCCTCCCTTCTTCCCCTTAGGGGCCTCTCACGCTTGTTTTTCCCTTCTTCTTATAAATGGGATTATCCAGTTCTTGAGTGAGTGTGGAGGGCAGGGGTTTGTCTCAGAAAACAGCCAGCCAACAACCAAACAACCAGTAACTGACTAATAACCAACCAACTAACCAATGGCAGAATAATGGGCCCTCAAGGATGCCCATGTCCTAATTTTTGGAACCTATGAACATATTACTTTCCAAGGAAAAGGGGGCTTAGGGTTATTAATTGACTAGCCTTAAAACAGGCGTATTGTCCTAGATCATCCAGATGGGCCCAATGTAATCATGTGCTTGCATGCTAAGTTGCTTTGTTATGTCCGACTCTTTGTGACCCTATGGACTGTAGCCTGCCAGTCTCCTCTGTCCATGAGATTCTCCCCGAAAGAATACTGGAGTGGGTCACCATGCCTTCTCCAGGGGATGTTCCAGATCCAAGGATCGAACCTGTGATTCCTGCGTCTCTTGCATTGCAAGTGGATTCTTTACCGCTGGGCCACCAGAGAAGCCCAATGTAACCACGGGGTCCCTAAAAATGGAAGGGAGGCAGAAGGGGAGGAGAGAGTGATGAGATGTGAGAAAGATTCAGCCTTCTATTACTGGTTTTGCAGATGGAGGAAGGGGCCACAGGCCAAGGGATGTGGGTGGCCTCTAAAAGCAGGAAAAGGCAAGGAACTGGAGTTGACCCTGGAGCCTACAGAGATGAACATGGCCCTGCCAGTACCCTGATCTCAGCCCGGTGAGACCCATGTCAGGCATCTGAGCTCCAGCACTGTAAGATAATGAATTTGTACTGTTGAAGCCACTTCGTTTGTGGCAACGTGCTATAGCTGAAATAGAAAACAAACACCGTAACGATTTAAACTGTTCCACATGGCCAATCTCAGGGCTGCAGCATATGTGGTCCTCAGCCTGCTGCTCCGGCCTTAGCTCACAAGGTCCCCTGTCCTGTGCTCCAGCCAGTCATGGCGTCTTGCCACTCTTGAACTGTGCCTGCCTCTCACCTCTGCCAATGTTTGAGATTCCTCCTAGAGGGTCATTATGTCTTACAGTTGCACAGAGCTTTCAGCCTTGCAAAGCACCTTCCACAATAGTTCCATATACTCAGAAGTTACCCTCTCACTACACAGAGGCCTCTTTGAGGGCAAGGTCCTAGACTGAAGTATGTATCTTGTCAGCCCTCGTATGGAGAAGCTTACACGCGTGCTGAGTCGCTTCAGTCATGTCCGACTCTTTGCAACCCCATGGACTGTAGCCTGCCAGGCTCCTCTGTCCATGGGATTCTCCAGGTAAGAGTACTGGACTGGGTTAGGGAGAAGCTAAGCTGTGATAAAAGTGGGCACAGGAGTGAAAACATGAGGGTCAGGAGGAGGTCACAACATGTTGCCAAGGGCACTGGCCCTAACTCCTGGCTTAGCCACAGCTCTCAGACTCAGACTCCCCAAAGACAGGGCCATACCTTGGCCCTTTAATTGTACAGAGTAAGGTGTTCAGTAAACAGTTGCTGGCAACATTTCCCTTAGGACTCTTCCCTGGTTTCTTTTAGGTCCTACCATGAGCTCTACCAGATGCTTTCACTCCAAGGACCTCCAGTTGAAGGACGCCTTAGAGAGAGTCTTATGGAGAGAGTCTTAATTCTGGGCACTTCTATAGTGTTGGACTCCTCTGTAGGTCCTGCTCTGGTCTCTACTCCAGGCAGGACAGTCCCCGGGCTCGTCCCTGTCCCCATAGGTGGATGCAGGGCAGAAGGACCTGGGTGTGGGGAGCCAAGGCAGGCCCGCTTTTCCCTCTTTTAGGCACGGCCTGTCCTGTTACTCTGGGTCACTCTAGGTAAACAGGGGAAAGAAAACAATGTCTGTCAGCTACAAAATGAACCCATCAGGAAAGCAGTGTTACTGCCAAGTGTTCTCAGAGGGCATGGCAAACAAAGAAGGTGAAAACCTGCCTTTCACATCAGGTCCCAGTTCGGGTCCATGGGTTCTGTTGGCTCATCTGGGAGCAGAGACCTGGTGGCCCTTAAAGAGACCCCCTTTCTACTTGCCTGTCTCCACTCCTCCAGGGTTAATGGGCCTGTTCCCTCAGCTCCTGAGTGAGAGGCTCCTGACTGCAGAGCCAGTCTGGGGCAGAGGCTGCTGGGATCCAAGCTGTGTTAAGCCGGGCTCCGTGGCAAACCCGGGAGCCCGAGGCAGTGCAGGCTTGCTGGCTGTGCCCTTTCGGCAGTGGCGTTCCCATCTCCAAGGAAGCAGCCACCTCAACACAGGACTTCAGCGTCTCGTCCTTTAGGCGGGCAGAGGTGTCCCATAGCAACTGGGGCTGTGATCTGCATATGACAGCACTTTGCATCTATTCAGGACTTTTCCTCCCCCTGCTCTCTTTGAAACGAGCTTGCCCTATACCCAAGTTCCCTGTGAGTCCCATACAATGAAAACAGCAGTTGACAGGTTCCCTGTAACTCGTGAAATCTGAGTGCATCCAAGGGGAGAAAGAGAGCGCTCATTACTGAAACACAAAACGAGCGCCTTTCAAGGCGCGGCTAGTTGGCCCTTCAGTTTGCTACCGCTGACCCCTCTGCCCTTCTGAGCACAATGAGCAGAGGGAGGAGAGGGAGAGAGAGGTCTTTGCTCCTTAAGTTCCCAATTGATCACCCTCCTAACCCCTCTGGGGGCTTCTTCATCTAAACAATTCAGGTGACAGAGGTCAGGCCTCCAGCCATTCCTCTGGGGAGATCTTCGCTCTCCCTGAAGGGACTTTCCCAGGTGAAACAAAGACAAGCTCTAGAAGCCTCCAACAGACTCCTGCTGGCAATGAAACGGCAGAAATGGAGAAGGGGGAAATGAGAGGTGCCCAGAATCACAACATGGGGCTCCAGCCCTTTCATCCAGCAAGGCCTCGACACCCTGTTCATACCCTGGGACTGGGCCATGCACTGCGGTGGCCCAGTCATGTCCAGACTCCAACATGGCAGCCAATGATTGTCTACTTAGCACGGGACTGGGAAAAGGAAGCTGTGTGAGGGGCGTAAGCTGCTCTATGTTGGCCCACACTGGTGTTCAGCTGATTAACCAGACATTTAATATGCCCCCAAAATCGAGGATGAGAAAGAGGAGGAAGTGAAGGCAGAAGAAGAGGAGGAAGAGAAAGACGAAATTCATGAAGTAGGCCAAAACAGTGCAAACTTCCAAAGCAAGCCTATAGAAAACTATGACCCATTCCTGAGGCTGTTCAAGGAGGACTCGGGAGGACCCAATCCTGCTGCCCGGATGGTCCACCCCACCGTGCACAAAGCAACACAGGACAGGGTAAATGAAAGAAATACACTGGCCCTGGGGCTTATCCCACCCAATCCTCAGAAGAGCAAGAGATGACTAAGCAGGATAGGGCTCTACTCTTTCATTTCTGATTCTAGAAGTGACTACGCACTCCTATTGTGCCAATGATCTGCTATCAGTTTACCTGGGGAGCATAGGCAATCATTTAACCATCGTGCTTCCAGTTCTATCACTGGGAAATAACCTACCACTTGCAAGTCTCTAAATATGCCATCTGGGTTCATTTTGCCATCTTCCTGCTGGAGTGTCCTCTACCCACTCCCTTGCCTGAGAGATTCTTGCTGCTGCTTCAAGCTACATATTTAGTGCTGTATTCTTTATACATAGTTATATGTTAGCACTGTTCACATTGTATTATGGTGATCTGTTTACTTAGTTTTCTATTACAAGACTATAATTCCTTCGAGGGTAGGATCACCCTCAGTCAATCATTATTGATTTTGGTATTGGTGGTGGTTAGCTATTTAGCCATCACCTGAAGAATTGAATTGAATCATGATTAGGATAATTGTTTCTTTTCAGGTCCTAGATTGGGATTCAATAACCAAGGACTTGTGTACAGGGCTATGGCACTACATAACTCTTGTGTTGCTCAGTCACTTAGTTGTGTCTGATTCTTTGTGATCCCATGGACTGCAGCATGCCAGACTTCCCTGTCCTTCACCATCTCCTGGAGCTTGCTCAAACTCATGTCCATTGAGTCAGTGATGCCATCCAACCATCTCATCCTCTGTCATCCCCTTTTCCTTCTGTCTACTATCTTTCCCACCACGAAGGTCTTTTCTAATGAGTTGGTTCTTTGCACCATGTGGCTAAAGTATTGGAGCTTCAGCTTAAGCATCAGTCCTTCCAATGAATATTCAGGACAGATTTCCTTTAGGGTTGACTGATTTGATCTCCTTGCAGTCCAAGGAATTCTCAAGAGTCTTCTCCAACATCACAGCTCAAAAGCATCAATTCTTTGGCGCTCAGCCTTCTTTATGGTCCAACTCTCACATCCATACATGACCACTGGAAAAACCATAGCTTTGACTAGAGGGACCTTTGTTGGCAAAGTAATGTCTCTGCTTTTTAATATGCTATCTAGGTTGGTCATAACTTTTCTTCCAAGGAGCAAGCATCTTTTAATTTCATGGCTGCAGTCACCATCTGCAGTAATTTTGGAGCCTAAGAAAATAAAGTCTCTCACTGTTTCCATTGTTTCCCCATCTGTTTGCCATGAAGTGATGGGACCAGATGCCATGATCTTAGTTTTTTGAATGTTGAGTTTTAAACCGGCTTTTTCACTCTCCTCTTTCACCTTCATCAAGAGACTCTTTAGTCCCTCTTTGTTTTCTGTCTTAAGAGTGGTGTCATCTGCATATCTGAGGTTATTGATAATTCTCCTGGCAATCTTGATTCTGGCTTGTGCTTTATCCAGCCAGACATTTTACATGATGTATTCTGCGTATAAGTTAAATAACAGGGTGGCAATATACAGCCTTGATATACTCCTTTCCCAGTTCGGAACCAGTCCGTTGTTCCATGCCCAGATCTAACTGTTGCTTCTTGACCTGCATACAGGTTTCTCAGGAGGCAGGTGAAGTGGTCTGTGATTCCCATCTCTGTAAGAATTTTCCACAGTTTATTGTGATCCACACAGTCAAAGACTTTAGCGTAGTCAATGAAGCAGAGGTTTTTCTGGAATTCTCTTGCTTTTTCTATGATCCAACGGATGTTGGCAATTTGATCTCTGGTTCCTCTGCCTTTTCTAAATCCAGCTACCTAATTCTAGGGACCCTATGCACATGGATATTATGAGAATGAGACCCCCAGAGCTATTCAGTATGGTGGCCCTGTTTATGAAACACCTACACAGGCACAATGCGGGAATCCAAGTACGAGGAGCTTCAACTCTAGTTGCAGAGAGGGAGCTAACACGGAAGGATGCAATAAGGGCGTTGGCAAGGGTGTCCTTACCTGTGGGTACAGCAAGAGTCCTGGGGAAAGACAGATCTGTTAGGACTACAGTTACTGGAAGGGTTTGGGGGAAGAAAGTAGAGCTTCCATTATTTATGATGATGAAAATAGGATTATAAGAAGAAGGTGTAGAGAGAGTTTTTAGGGTAGAGAAACTGTTCTGTATGAAACTGTAATGGTGGATACAGGTCATTATACATTAGTCAAAATCCACAAAATGTATACTATCATGAATGAACCCTAATGTAAATTATGGACTTTGGGTGATTTTGATGTGTCAGTGTAGGTTCATCACTTAAACAAATGCACTCACTCTGATAGTGGGGGAGATTGTGTGTGTGTGGGGGGGACAGAGTATATAAGAAATCTCTGTACTTTCTGCTCAGTTTTGCTGTGAATCTAAAACTGCTCTTAAAAAAATTAAGTCCACTTTTTTTTACAAATGTATGAGTCCATTTTCAAGCATATTGAGAAAAAGAGCCAGCAAAATACATGGGGAAGGCACCAGACAACATGGCTTGACCGTAGATTGTGGAAAAGAGTATGCATTAGAGAGTAATAAGAACTTACGTTGGGTTGGCAAGGTGGGGCCAGATGGCGAAGTCTTGAAAGTCAAGCAGAGAAGTTGGGACTCGATTTTGAAGAACACAAGAGGCTTTGTAGGTTTTAGAGCTGAGAAGTGATGTAATGAAAATTATAACCGCAGAAGCAGAGTTTGACGAGTATTAAGAGAAACTAGAACATTCTCCCAGTCTTCAAGGCAGCAAGAGTTTCTCCCAGCCCTGCAGCCGTATGCTGTGACCTCATGATTATCTCTGAACAGAGCTATGGAAGATTGTAGTGGATCTGGCAGCAGTGGGTAAGATCCCGCAGTGTTCCGTGAGTATGGACTTGCTAGAAATGGATCAAGATCGCGTTACGAGTGAATCAGGCATACCATGTGAGGCAAGGAGTGTACAAGCGTGAGGAGTTGGTCTGGTTATGCTGCTTTCTTGCTGTTTTAAACACGGCCTTGATGTTGCTTTCTTAACATCTAACAAGAACAATAGATAAGACAGTGCTGTGGACAACGGGCCACATCTACCTTCTTGTTTATTCTCTGGGTTTTTAGTACAGAGGGTGAGAGATGAAGATGTGGGTTTCTTTATAAGTTGCACCTTGGGAGTAAGGCAGTCGTTCAACAAATAGTTACAGACTCTGAGGACAGAGCAGCAAAACAAACTCCCTACTCTCCCAGAGCTACCATTCTGGTAAGAAGCTCTGTAAAGTTAGCTTCTCGTCAGTTGCAGAGAAACGTGGGTCCTAGAACTGCTTAAGCTGGAGAGGCCAGGAGAGAAGGGAAAAACCAGAGAAATATGGGGCTTTGGCACCATGAGGAGGGAGCAAGCTTACCCTGTTTCAGAAAAGCAGTCCTCACGTTTTCTACCCCACCATGCCCAAGGGATGCAAACAAATATACCGGCAAGAGTGGCTTGTAGTCATAGTGATACCAGGAAAGGATGGGAGAGGTGAAACTCCCCTGGAGAGGAGAGATCCAGATACTCTCCCAGTTGCATCAGGATAAAGGGATGGAATGAGATGCACATGGAGGCAGATGCTTCCTCTGAGCATTCTCCAAAAATAGCATCTTTCCAGGAAGATCTTAAAAAAGTACTGTTGACACGAAGATGTTAAGTCCATCATGAAAATACATCAGGGGAAAGCAAGACTCAGTCTGTCTAATGTGTAATCAAAGTATTAACAATCTGGCGTGAGACACAGAGAGAAGCAGGGGCAGAGGGGATAGGGTTAGGCTTCTCAGTGTGCCTGCTCTGCCTGGTATGGAGACCTGGCTGTACTGTTACCCGGGTCTCAAGAATTAGTATAAAACTGGGTCAATGGATACAAGTCACAGAGTGGCAGATTCCACCTCAGTAAGAAAAAAATCCTGCCTAAGGATGAAAACTTTCAAACAATGGTTCAGATATCAAAGTAGTGGACAGCCCATTCTGGGAGAATTCAAACCCCAGGATGGTCATCTGTTGGAACAGTTATGTTAGACTCCAGGGCCAATCAAAGCCCTCCTACTCTCCCAATCTCAAATTCTAATTAAGGAAAGCAGAGATCTGAAAGGTAGAAGGAGGAGTCTGAGGATCAGCCTCACCCAGAATCCAGAGAAAAACCTTTTAGAAGCAAGTATAGAACCCCCAAAGCTGGTTCTTTTGTTTTTTAAGACTAGTAACTATGGTGTTGAAGAAGACTCTTGAGAGTCCCTTGGACTGCAAAGAGATCCAACCAGCCCATCCTAAAGGAAACCAGTCCTGAATATTCATTGGAAGGACTGATGCTGAAGCTGAAACTCCAATACTTTGGCCACCTGATGTGAAGAACTGACTCACTGGAAAAGACCCTGATGCTGGGAAAGAGTGAAGGCGAGAGGAGAAGGGGACAACAGAGAATGAGATGGCTGGATGGCATTACCGACTTGATGGACATGAGTTTGAGTAAACTCTGGGAGTTGGTGAGGGACAGGGAGGCCTAGTGTGCTGCAGTCCATGGGGTTGCAAAGAGTTGGACACGACTGAACTGAACGGAACTGAATTAATATTTATTAAGCACTTTACATGGATGAAAGTTTTAAACACCTTAATCCTTACAACCAGCAATGAAATAGGCACTTTATTATTGCCATTTTATACGTGAGAAAGCAGGCACAGAGAGGTTGAGTCACTTGTTCAGGGACACACAGCTAGAGAGTGCTAGGCAAGTTTTTAACACAGGTGGTCTCCCTCCACTACATAGTAACAAACCATTGTTGAACACCTACTATATGCAAGGCATGGTTGTAGGTGCAAAAGCTGGTTCTCAAAATTGAATGTCGACAGAATTCATTCCCTGCCAGCCCTTCATCCCCAAGGGCTTAGCGGTCATTCCTTCTCCTGGGAGTCATTTTTTAAAAAAATGCCCAAAATGGAGAGACAAAAGTCAAAGGAGAGACTTGCTCAGAATTAGAACACAGTCCTCAGGGGTCTGTGCAGAAACTCCAGAACAGAAGGGTCTGGCTCTGGCTAAGTCAGATCCCAGCTGCTCCCAGGCCTCCTCGGCCATCTCGGATGATTGAACAAACAGCTCTAAATCACCCTGTGGGAGAGGAAGCCTGGTCCTCACAGGAGGGCCTGAGACTGGCCCCTGAAAAGGCCGCTCGTCGCGTCTGGCTCCCTGACCCCACCCTTGCAGCCGGGCCTGCGGTGGATGCCGCAGAGTTCAAAGGCGCTACTTCCCTTGGAGCCACATCAAGGACTGGAGTGATGAAAGAGTCCTCTGACCTCCTCACAGTGAGGATGGAACCACCTTTGTATTGTGTGCGTGTGTGTGTGTGAGCTGAATTTTTCCTGTCACTATTGTGTTTTCACGCACTAGAGGTAGAATATCTGAAAACAATCGTCGGAAATAGTCTCTCACCTACGGCCCGAGGCTGGAACCTGGCCCAGCCTGGGGGAGAGGATGCGTTCCCCCAGTGAGAACCTGGTGACCCACGTTAAGGAGGCTTGTTAGAGGGCACGGCTGGGCTTTCTTAGCCTGGGCCCTGAACACTGGCTCTTTGAGATTTCTTCCACCCACGAGGCCGCAGGCTCTGATGGGAAGGGCCCCAGCCTAGCAGCTCTCTCAGCGGGAGAGGTCTGCCTGGAGGCCACACCTTATCATCCGACCGGTAATGGGCCTCCATCTCCAGGTGTATCACTTCTGCCTGAATACAACCTGATAGCAAGGCCACTCCAGGCCTGATGTCCAGCCCCCTCCGGGGTTCTTGGGAAGGGGCCTTGTGGTGGTGGCAAGCCCTCTGGGGAGACGGTCGGATTTCCACCCATTCTGAGGTCAAGGCTGCTGCATGCTGGTGGTGGGGAGCTGACGAACTCTGTGGCAGTAAGGAAGGCGTGAGAAGCCTCCTATAAGCCCAGCTCCCCCTCAGACCTGCACAGGCCTGTCTAGGAAACGGGAACACATACTCTCACAGGCCTGCCCCACGCTGGGGTGGACCGCCCGGCTCCAGAGGCCTCCGGTTAACAGAAAGTGCCACAGCAATGCTAACAGGGGCCATCCAGGCCTCTGCGGTGTGATCTCTCCTGTGAGCAGCCAGGCCAAGCGGTGGGCCAATGCCCACAGGCCGAGAAGTAGAGTGGGAACATTGAGGAGGGAAAAAATGAGAAACATGAAGGTTTGTACTGGGGCCGGGCGAGCCGGTTTGCAGGCCGTCTCGGCCATTCTCTGTTGGCTCTGAGGTTTAAAGGATCCAACGAGGAAAAATCAGGCTCCAAACCATGATGGCCAAATATCCCCCAAAGAAGCAGATCACCCTTCTTCTGCCCCAAACACCAGGCCGAGCAAATGCTATTAATAACCCTGGCCACTCCCAGGTCCACTCAGGGTGCTCAGGGCTGCAGCCTGCTCCTCGGATGCAGCCAGGTGTTTCAAACAGGTTTGGGAAAGTGATCTTTGGCACGGAATGAAGAAGGCGTGTGTGTGTGTGTGTGTGTGCGTGTGCGTGTGCGTGTGCGTGTGCGTGTGCGTGTGCGTGTGTGTGTGTGTGTGTGTGTGTGTGTGTGTGTGTGTGTGTGCGCGCGCATGCGCGCTTGTGCACATGCGTGCATGCACGGTGGGGCGGGAGGGGGGGGCAGCCATGAGTCCTCTATCAGGGCCAATGTTATTTTTAATTGCCGAGAATCAGCCCATGGCTGTTCCTCAAAGCTGCAGAGTGTGGGCTTGCCAGGGGTCGGAAACTGACTTCAGAGGAGGCAAGAAAGCCAGTCCCAAGGACGGTTCATTACCGAGCTGTCGTGTCTTATGGAAAATCAGGTGACGCCTCGGAGTTTATACAATCCTCTCCCCACCACCTCTCCCTCTTTCATTCCCCTCTAAAAAGGGAGCAGTGAATTTGAGCAATCTGGGAATTTTGGTTTCTGCCCTGCCCCTGAAGCATGACCGATGGCCCATTTTTCAAGCCAAATCTCACCCCTTGCAGGCAGCTGTTAGGAAACCACAGAAGGTGCTTGAAGGAGCACAAGAAATGGCTGGTTCTAATCTGGGGGAAAAAAATGAATTAACAAGGCAGCTACTTATGGAAGAATGTTTTCTTTTCTTCGGCCTCAGCCTGCATATTTTCACAACATGTGTACTCTGTTACCTTGTCACTTCCCTGTTTTCTTTGGGTAAATAACTGGGCTCTGGGCTTAGGGGAAAAAAAGAAAAAGAAAAAAAGCCAGATCGAGAGGATCTCTGGGAAGGCCTGCCTGGCTGGGCTGGAGGTGGGGCGCGTGAGCGTGCTCTGGGGACCGAACAGGCACGTCCCAGACCCAGCTCGGCCCGTTCTGGATGGGGCTTCTCAGTGAACTCTGCAAGTCACGGTGTAGGAGTCAGGGAAGGGGGGCAGCCCCCTCCGTCAGCCGTGGGGCCGGCAGGCCCCAGAGCTAGGGGGAAATAAAGGACTTTTCTCCTTCGCCAAGTCAAATGGGAAGCCCTCTCTGAACTCCACAGAGTCAACAAAGCACACCCTGGCTCTTCTCCCAGCCTCGTCTTCCCACTCACCAGGCAGCCACCCCAGTGAGGAGGGGGTCGGCCCCCGGGGGCCCCACTGTGAACCCTGCAGGACCTCAGTTCCTTTCATGGAACATGGAGGAGGGTCTTCCTCGTTAGCAACATAGCTAGTGTCTGGATGTGGAGGCAATGGTCTCCATCTAGAAAATGCTCCATGGGTTTTGAGTCTCCCTTGCAGAGATGTTACTTTGTTCTTTTTCACTTTTCTGGCCCAGGGATACTTACCTTGGGCTATCTTACCTTGGGCTTTTATACCAGATGAGTACAAAACAGCATCGCTGACCTTTAAGACATGTGCTGCTGACGAGGGGGCAGGGGGACAGCTGCTTCATGGCTACCTGGTTATCCTGATAAATTGAGATCTTTTATTTACAAAGCTATAGCATCTCTTAGGTGCTCACAGCTGATCATTAGATCAAAGAACCATTACTGATAGTGCTCCCAATACTGTACTGCTTGCAAAAGGAGCTAGTTCACCATGCAGTGAAACATGTGTGCTGGCTCCAGCCTGCAGGGGGAAACTGGGGCAGTGTCCTTCAAGGCTGAAGCCAGTACCACCACCTCCCCTCCCCCGCAAGGTGGCAGAGGCACAGAGGCGTTAGTTGGGGGCCGTCTGGACCTGCGTCTGTGCCTTTCCTTTCTCCATCTGCTCGGGAGTCTTTGATTCCAACCTGGAACTCCCTATATCACTTTGTAGATCACACAGCCTTCAGCAGGCGGAGGTTTGGAATTCAAACCCGCAGTTTTCGGTTGCAGAGTTCTGGCCCCCATCTGTTGAGCAGAGCTTCCTTCAATATCACTGGGAGGGCATCCATTTTCCGTGAGGTGAGGTCACTTGGAGAGGAAGGCGGGTGTTACTGTAGGCGTTGCTTATTTCAAACTGGCACTTGCAGGGCGTCAAGGGCCTTCAGAGGGAGGAAAAGGGAAAACCAAAGGCTTTCCGATAGACGGGGAACAAAGGCACTCGTGGACCATCCAAACCATTCGTGTGGCCCAAGTCTGCAAAAGGCAGCTTTGGAGATGTGCTTCAAGGCAGACAGGCAGTGGTGAGCACCAAGGCCATAGCCCAGGTTCATGTAGCCCTCGCTGTTCCCAGGACGGCTCAGGACTTTGTACATATCATCTCAGATTTAACCCTCTCAATAACCCTCAGAAGCAAGTACTATTATTCTGCTTTTCCAGAGGTGGACACCAAGGTGCAGAGACAGTAGGTAGCTTGTTGAAGTTCGCCCTGAGAGATTGGACAATGACAATCACCCAGGCAGGGTGAGTCCAAAGCCAGGGCTTTTGTTCTTCATGCGGGGCTGACTCTGGGGAGAAGCTGCAGGAGCCCCCCCCACCACACACACACATACAGCATTTAGGAGCAGTTCCTTCATCAGGCTTGACGGCCTGTGCCACGCCAGCAGAAAGCGTCCAGGTCTCTCCAGTCACCGTCCCAGCTGTGTTTCCATGCAGGGCCCTGCAGTGTCGGTCCCTGAGCCATCACACTCGGAGCTGCCCTCCCTCCACCCAGCTCCCCAGGCCCAAGCCCATGCCCGCCTGGTTTATATTTGTGCCTCAGTCCGTACTCTCACACTTCTGGTCTTTCCTTCCTCCTTGTCACCTCTTCCTCTAAGTGCCCTGGGTGGCGCTTTGCAGAGTAGAGGCCCCAAGTCAGCCAGTCTGACCAAACATCCAAGGCTGGCAATTAGACAACCAGCACCGGAATCCTCTAGGATGCTTCAAGAATGCAGATTCTCAGGCGCTGCTGTAAACCTCATTAAGGTTCTCAGCAGTGAGACTGGAAATCTGCATTTTAAACAAGCTCCCTAAGGGGTTCTGATGCTCCCTAAAGTTTGAGGCCCATAGTTTAGGCTTTTTATGAATTATGATGTATTGAACACGAGCCAGATGTAGCCACACAGAAACCAGATAGCAACGCACTGAACTCTGCCTCTTGTGGTTCAGAGGCTGTAGAGCAGGCGCCGTGCAAAGAGCTGGGAGTTTAGCTGGGTCCCTGTGTGGGTATTCTCAAATGGGGGGACTGGGCTGAGAGGAAGTAAGGACTGGCACAGGAAGATGTAGGAGGTGACGTGGTCTCTCTGCCAGTCCATCTGAAAGTCCTGGAGAGGCGAAGGCCCTGGCAAAAAATTCCCCAGCAAAAGTTCCAAGTAGAGTGAGTCCAGAACCCCATTTTAAAAGGCATTTCTGAATCTGGCCATTTCCTGCTAGATGATCCCAGCAAACAGGATGGAGAGTATATCAGGCCCTAGGGCTTTCAAAAGGGAAAGCAGACAGCCTGCAAAGCAGAAAGAACGCGGTGGACACCCAGGTAGGCCACCCAGGGCAAAGGAAAGGACATTCCAGTACTGCTGAAGGTCGCTTTCAGAGGCTTAGCAGAGAAGCAGCCCCGAGAGACCCCGAGTCCCCAACTCATTAATGGAAGATACTCCTGGGCAGGCCACTGTGTCCAGATAATGAAATTAAGCTTTTGATCAGTTTGGAGTTTGAGGAAATGAAAAAAAGAAAAATCCTTTATAAAATTGGAAGAGTTTTTCCTCAACTCACCAACAACTCCAAAACAACTGAACACAGAGTACTTTAAACTTGGCACGTGGTAGAACCTCCATGAAAATAATTTCTCAGCTCATTTAAAGGAAAATAGTGCTATTTTGGTAACCACCTATAACAGCTGGGCATGCTCTGTGGAAGTAACTCAAGTGAAAATTTGACTGTTAGTCCGGAAAGTGGTTAGAAGATGAGATGGAGATGCTGTCTGAAGCATCACCAACTCAGTGGACATGAATGTGAGCAAACTCCGGGAGGGAGTGAAGGACAGGGAGGCCTGGGGTGCTGCAGGCCACGGGGTCACAGAGCGGGACATGACTTAGCAACTGAGAAACAATGACAGAAAAGTGGGACTAGGAGGAGAGAAAGCAGTGAGGTGGCACGAGCATGGGAAGACTTTGGGCACACGGAGGCCAACTTCTCCTTCTCCTTCTGTGTCCACATGGACTTGGACGAGCCACGCCAAGGCTCTGGGTCCGGGGAGCACACGGATGAGCGGGGAGAGCCCAGTGTGGCCAGCAGAGCGGCTGCCCTGTGGCACAGGGGCCACCCAAGCGGATACACGGAGCCTCTGTCCACTCTGCATGCTGGAGTCCTCCTTAGAGTCCAACCTGGGCAAACCCAGACCTTTCCCACTGTCTCTTCAGTGGGAAAACCACAGGAAACAGGGTAGCTCTGCGGTCTTCTGCAGAGTAATAAACTTAGAGCATTACTCAAAGTTGCCCCTGTGATGTGTATTTATATAGTGTCATATATTTATTTACATTGTGTTGCACAGCACTTATACAAATCATAAATACCTGTCATTTGTGTTTATATAATGTTTCACATATAGTGTTATATATATGACACTGTATAAATATATATGACACTATACAAATACAAATTGAGGGTGTTCATATGTATATTACACATACCTATTACATTATAGGTATATACAGGTAAATATCTATATATAGGTATTTGTATATACATACACATGGGCTTCCCTGGTAACTCAGCAGTAAAGCATCCACCTGCCAATGCAGGAGATGCAGATTCAATTGCTGCATTGGGAAGATCCCTTGGAAAAGGAAATGGCAACCCACTCCAGTATTCTTGCCTGGGAAATATCATGCACAGAGGAACCTGAAGGGCTACAGTCCATGGGGTCGCAAGAGTTGGACATGACTTAGTGACTAAACAACAACAACAAAATATATATATATACACACACACAGGCACATATATGATGGTATTTGTATGTATATATAAAACACTATACAGAAAGACAAATCACATATACAGACCTGCATGAGCCACTGGTTAAGTTACCTAAGACTTCCCAATGAAACCCAAATGTTTTATTTACATTTGACTCTTACTGAGGGTTGAATTGTGTCCCCCAAAAGATATACTGAAGTCTTAACCTGTGAATATGACCTTATGTGTAAATAGAGTCTTTGCAGATGTAACCAAGATGTGAATTAAAATAAACTCATACTAGAGGAGAGAGGGCCCTTATTTCAGTATGACCGGTGTCCTTGTAAGAACAACAGAGATAGACATACAGAGGGAGAAGACACAGACATGCAGGGAAGAAGGCCCTATGGTGATGGAAAGAGATTGGAGTGATGCATCTTATAAGCCACGGAACTCCAAGGATTGCCAGCAACCATCTGATGCTAAGAAGAAGCAGAGACGGGTCCTTACTGAGAGCTTGCAAGGCTCTACAGGCACCTTGACTTCAGACTTCTGGTCTCCAGAACTGTGAGAGAATGCCTTTCTGTTGTTTTAAGCCACCCACTTAAGCATCAGTGTGTGTGAGTCTTTGCTAGGGCAGCCCTAGGAAATGAACAAGCCTCCTGCTGTGGAATGGAAGAGAAGCAAAGCCTTCGTGTTCACCAAGCTTTTGCATCTGCTGAGCCCCCACTTCTTGGCTCCTTTCCCTGGCAGTCTCTCTCTCTCTCTCAGGGGAAGGGGTAGGGTGGAGATACTTAACTGTTTCCAACTGAAACCAACATCTGACAGATTATGAAGCTCCCATATCCCCCAGTCCTCGATGGTGATGGCTGATGGCTCAGGGCAACTGGCCACCTACCCTAAGTCCATGCCTGGTCATCTGGAAACTGGGAGGTGAGAGAGGATGACACTCCATAGCCTTTCTCTCCCTGCCCCACTCTCTCCCCACACCAGGACAGCGTTTTTGAGAGCTTTGAGCCCTCAAAGTGTGGTAGAAGTTTATGGCTAGTGTTCTAGATGGGAGTTTCAGGCTGTTACAGAGTTTTGTCTTTTCACTTTAATGGTACACAGGAATCCTCCCCACCCTCCTCCAAACAGCCACACATCTTTTTAAAATTTGCACCTTTTTTTTTCCCCCAGACTGGTTTCCTATGGTGAAGGAGAGGGTAGGAAATGCCCAATAAATCATCCATCTGTCCTCACTCAATTGAGAGGCAGGAAATGCCGAGAACAGTCCCCTTACCTTTTCCACTTTGAATATAACAAGAGCTATCAGGACCCTTTGAAGGGCAGCCCCTCTGACAGCAGTATTAATTCTTCAAGGCCACTGGAGTTGTTTCCAGGCACCAGACCCAAAGGCAGCAGGCACGTTTAGGATGCTGACTGCCTCTGCTGCCTGCCCCTGCCGTGGGCAGCCTCTCCCTGGGCTGGCCCTGGGAAGTGGATGCAATTAGCTGCAATCTAGGGGGCTCCATGTCCATGGCATGGTAGTAACTCTCTGCAGGACAAAAGGAATTTTAATCCCTAGTCCTGTCTTTAAGGAGTTTACAATCTAGATAGCACAACAGCTAAGTCATGAACATCAAGAAAATGATCCCATACGAGGGGGTTTATAGGAAATGTTCCAGGAGAAATTGGGTGTGTATGGAAGAAATGGAAGATACTTACAGGCATGAACACCAGGAAGGGTTTGGGAACACGCTAAGAGGAAGAAGAGGCCGGAGCTCCTGAGAATAGCCTGGAACGAGTGGTGAAGCCACTCATGTGCCTTCTCGGGGGATGGTGAGAAGCTAGGGTGTGTGGAGATGGCCAGGCAGGGACAGGAAACATGGCTGGAGAGGTGAGCAGAGGCCTTGAGTTGGGGGGCAGGGGGTGGTCTTGAGAGCTTGGCTAAGAATGGTGGGCAGTGGAGAGGAACAGGTTGAAACTGTGCCCAGAATCTGTGTAAACAGATTGTTCCTCCCAAACTATGGCTTCCCCTTGGACTTGAATTCAGAAAAGGGCCTGTGAGGCCTGATGGGTGCTTCACCCCAGGCTTCCTGGTGGCCATGCCGTGGGTTCTGATGCGCTTCAGAGCAAACCTTCCCTCAAACCTTGTGGGATGTTTTCTCCTCCAGTCTCCCACACTAGAATCACCCTTCTTTGTTCCCTGTCCCTTTTGCTCTTTCTGGCCACCTCGCCTCTCAGACGGTCCCCACCTGGGGTGTCCCCTGCCTGCCCTCCACCCCCATCTCCTCTGACCTTCCTTGCTCACCTGGCCCCTCCCTTTGGGGCAGATAGGCCTGTCCTTCAGGAGCACGGGGCATTTTCAGCCTGGCCTGCTTTTCTCCACAAGACTAGCCCTCTGCCTCTGCTGGGGCCACCATGCTCCATCCAATCCTGGCTTTTAGGAACAACCTGGAAGGGAGCAGCTGCACTGGGAGGAGGGGTGTGCTGGGAGGGTGTAAACAAGAGGACGGTGGGGAGGCCGCTGGCTCCTGGGACAGCCCGAGCAAGGCCTTGGGAAGGAGGAGCCCTCACAAAGGAGGATAGGAAAGTCAGCCCTGAAGGCGGGTCTTTCCTGAGTGAGGTCTGTTGCCTTCACCTGACCGGAGCCACGAGCCTTTGTGCCTTCAACACCACTTCTCCAGGCCCCAGAAGGCTCTGGACGTGTGTGGACACTCAGCACATATCTACTGAATAAGCGAAGTGGTGGTGAAGGGGTGAGTGGGTAAGTGAGTAACTCAGCAGAGTCCCCACCAAAAAGAAGGCACACTCTCTGCAAGCCCACAGCAGATGATGGGGTTCTGGACACTCTACCCTCAAATATGGCAACTTCAGACATGAAATATTTTAAGCTGAAGGAGTCTGAGAAAACAATAGAAGCAAGAAAGTCACTCTGACTGTCCCCCTGACTCTTCTCCCCTGACCCAGCCCATAAAACCCTCATGTGAGGGGTGCCCTTCCTGTGACCGGAAATATATCTGTCTCTGAAGACAAAGGAACGCCAAGAAGAATCCTAGCAAACAAGCTTTGCCAAGTTTCCCTGGTTTGTTCTACTGGCCTCATGTTCCTATCCTATCCCTCCATGACTACCCACTCTTCATCAGACCTGGCATAAAAATATCCAGTCTATTTCTCTGGGTCTCCCTTTCCTGATGAAGGCCCTCCTGTCACATAAAACTTACATTAAATAAATGTGTAGGCTTCTCACCTGCTAATCTGTCTCTGGCACTTTAATTTTCAAGCCCAAGAGGGACCTTGAGGGAGTGCAGGAAAATTCTTTCCTCCCTTACAAGTTGATGACCAGACATCCCAGGAACTCCAGCAGGCAGAGGAGGGGACTCACTCCCACACCTGTCGCCTATTTCGGCCACACTGAGCCAAGCCTGGCTGCAATCGCAGACAGCACTGAAGACGTCCCCTGAGACCACACATTTCACCCCCACCCCGCCACGAGATTGACCTAGACCCTCACTGGTTTTGGGTGTGAACTGCCCGCTTCTCTTGAGGGCCAATGTGGGCTTCATCTCCCTGCAATATCTGCTTTATGGACTGGATGTCAAGGCTTAATGTTTTATCTCTTTCAGAAATATTTTAATTGTGAAAGGTGACTGTACTAAACTCCACATACTTGCGTTAATGTACAGTGTTTGTTTTTCTCTCTCTAACTTCACTCTGCGTGTCAGTCTTTAGGTCTATCCACATCTCTACAAATGGACCCTATTTTGTTCCTTTTAGTGGCTGAATAATATTCCATTGTATATATGGACCATACCTTCTTTATCCATTTATTAGTTGTTAGACATCTAGGTTGTTCCCAAATTGTACAGATGAACTTGCTTCCAGGGCAGGAATAGAGACAAAGATGTAGAGAGCAGACATGTGGAGTCGAGGGGTGAGGGGAGAGTGGGATTGGCATATATACACTACTTTGCATAAAATAGCTGGCTAGTGGGAACCTGTTATAAAGCACAGGGAGCTCAGCTCAGTGCTCTGTGATGATCTAGATGGGTGGGAGGGAGGTCCGAGAGAGAGGGGATATACATATACACAGAGCTGATTCACTTCCCTGTACAGCATAAAATATAATTGTAAAGTAATTATATTCTAATAAAAAAGATAGCTGTGCTGAGCATATAGCATTTAACAGAGGAGAAGGAAAGGAGAGAAAGGGACCCAACACATATTAATTCCCTATTATGAACTAGTCACATGCTAGTACTCTTAGGAAGTCTTTATTTATCCTAATGCCTCTACCGCTACTCATTCAACAGTTCCTTTTAAGCACCTACCATGCCCCCGGTATGGTCTAGACTGGGGGAAAACAGCAGGGAAAAAACAGACAAAAATCCAGTCCTCATCACATTTACATTCTAGTAGAGAAAACAAACAAGAAGATGAGGAGTATGTATAGGACAGAGAAGATGAGAAAAATAAAGCTGGGGAGGAGACAGGAAGTGCCAGTGGTGGGAGTTGGCTGTTGGAGGGACACAATTTAAAATCAAGTGGACAGGGAAGGCGCCACTGAAAGGTGTTATCTTTTTGGATTGAAGAGGTGAGGAAATGAGCTGTGGTGACATTTGGGAGAGATTTTAGGTGCAGCAACTGCCTGCAGAGGGTATGGTCCTGTGCATACATGATCTGTTCAAGGCTCAGCGAGGAGGGCAGTCTGATGGGAAGAGCACTAAGTCCATTCTGACCATGGACAGAACTAGCTTTTCCCGGTAGCTCACCTGGCTAATTCATCTTGCTAAGGAGGTCAAAGTCATAGGCTTAGGATATATCTGTTTCCCAACAAATGTCATCTCACGAGGGCAGAAGGGACAATACAAGAGAATGGATGGTCTGTCACAACTCTGTCTTTCATGCTGGTCTGGAGCCCAGCGCCAGTACTGCTACCTGTCTGCTTAGACAAATCACATTCTCTGAGCCCAGATAAATCACAGCCTCAATTTTCTCTTTTGCAAAATGGATACACGCTTAATAACTTTCACCCGAAGACATTGGACTAAATAGGACTATATTGTATAAAACATTCGTAAACTGCGATGTGCTGTAGAAATTGTTCATTGTTGTTATTATTATACCATAAAGCAATTCAGGGGCTCTGTTCAGCTCATGCTAGATCTATAAAGCCATTCTAACAGGCAAATATAATTTCTTAGTTCTGTGTGCCAAGTTGCAAAGACTATTTTTACTTATTATTTGGAGTGGGAAAAGACTGCATGAGGCCCTCTGGATGATCTATCAAGCCATTTCCCAAAGTTCAGATAATCCTACGATCCCCGCCCTTACCCCACCCCCCATCTCGGTTTCTGTCTCCCAGCCTCACTGGAGAGAGTTGTGTGTCTGTGCCAATGGCCTCTGTTACTAAATGTGACCTCAATGTTACTAAATGTGACCTCAACTGGGCTCTCAGTGTTGCCAACAGCTTTCATCCTTTGGTTAAGCCCTTGTTTGCTTCCTGCGGTGAGAACTCCAAACCCAAGTCCCCAACTCCACATCCACTCCCCTTGTTCCCGGCAGATGGCTTGGCTTTGGCTACACTAAGGTGCAAGTTCAACAACATGGGCTTTTCCCTGCCTGGACATTTCTTGTGTGTGCGCATGCCAAGTCACTTCAGTCATATCTGACTCTTTGCAACCCTATGGACTGTAGCCCTCCAGGCTCCTCTGTCTGTGGGATTCTCCAGGCAAGAATACTGGAGTGGGTTGCCAAGCCCTTCTCCAGGAGATCTGCCCGACCTAGGGATCGAACCGCCGTCTCTTATGTCTCCAGCATTGGTGAGCAAGGTCTTTACCACTGGTGCCACCTGGGAATTCTAGACCTTCATTATCAAATCTTAATCTACTCTTTACCCATCTTTTCTAGATCCAGAGCCAACATTATCTCCCAGTGGAGGGGATAAGGTCTTTCTGTACAGGTGGGCACATCACACTTTCTATAAAAGCAATCAGAGTGAACAAAAAGGATTTATCAGTAAGGAAGCTGATCACTGTGCTGTTTTTAAGAGCTGAAGCTGGGAACCAACTCTATGTCTAACAAAAGGGGATTGGTTGAATTCATTATGGGTTCAGCCATGAGATATCAAGAAAAACTTTATAAGTAGGAAGATCCCAGTTTTTCTAAGGGCCAAAAGAAACAAGTTTTTTTTTAACAACACAAGTATGTGCATGGGGGTAAAAAAGACTGGAAGAAAATACACAAAAATAGAAATAGTGATTATCTTCAGGTGATGAGTGTGTGATTTTTATTTACTCTTAGTACTTCACCATGTTCTGAAATTTCTACTGTAAACATATAGTATTTTTATAATTAGAACAAAAGGCAAAAATAGTATTAACAATGTTTCTCTGAAGAAAGGCCACTTGTGATTTAGTTCTGCTTGTTTCCCTTTAAATGCAGCCTTTTTGGGTGGTGTCTGGCTGACAGCTGCACAGTAACTCTTGTTACATGTAAGGACTAGAAGCAGAGAAAACCATAACCAATTAACATTACAGCGGGAACTGAGGCATGCAGAATGGAAATGCCTCAACAGGAACGTGTTAGTACTAATTTTTTTTCCACTGTTGGACAGGTGTTGAGGGGAATGCGCTAAATTTGCTCCAGATAATTTATATTTTAAAAAATGCTTTGATTACTTCATTTTTCTGCCTTCTTTTTCATGGGAACTTTTCACATGTGGAACCATTTGGTTATGGCTATTTCATTCTAAGTCTACTTAATCTATTTATCTGAGGCCCTACTGTGTGCCAGCGCTGGTAGTGTAAGGGGTTGTCTACCAGGGGTTCTCAACAGGGGACGGTGTGGCTCCCCCCACCAAGGGCTTTGGAAGCGTTTGGCGGGTGTTTTTTTGATTGTCAAAAGTCACAGAAGGAAGGGCACTATTGACTTAAGGGGGTGAGGACCAAGGTTGCTAAACAGCCTACGCTAGGTAGACAGTCCCGTGTAACCAAGGATTGACCTGCCCCCAGTGCCGACACCCTGGGGGAGAAGAACAGAACTGGGTAGTTGATGCTGGCCATGTCTGGGAGGGACAGAGAGAAAGGAGGGCACAGCTGCTTCTCAGCAGCAGCCTAGTATCACCGTGCTGAGACAGGGTTACTGGATCGCCCAGGTTTTCCAGCAAAGCCAGAAATGTAGATGATGATGTAAAATTTCCTGATTTTTAAAAAACACTGCATGGGCCAAACAAAACACATCTGTGGGCCAGATTTGGCCCTCAGGTTGCCAATTTGCAACCCCATCTTAGGGAAAGACACAGTCCCTGTCTTCATGAGAGTATAATGGAGCCCTTATGAGTTCAAGTTCAGGTTCAAGAGTGGACAAACCTGGGTTCAAATTGCAGCTCTGTCATTCACTACCTATGATTTCAGGCAAGTAAACATCCTCTGAACCTCACTTTCCTACTCCATAAAACAGAACACTCTTTGGGAGTGTTGTGAAGATTAATCTTAGCAGAAGTCCCCAACAACTTGCACATGGGGAATGAATAATAAAGTAGAATGACCATTATTATTAAGTATGTCACAGCCTAAGACAAACACCTACTGTGTACAGCACACTGTGCTAAGTGCTAAGGACTTAACAAATAAGTACGAGAGAGAGTCCTTGACCCAAAGGGGTTTTCATTCTGGAAAGTGAGAGAAACTCTGGATGTTGTGAGTCAGTCAGCTATAAGAATGTTACCTGCATCAGTTACAGGAGACCAGAGGAGGGTCCTTTGTGTGGAGAGCGGTCAGGGTTGGGGGAGTCCTTCCAGACAGAGAGGCAGCAGGAGGGGCAGCCCAAGCAAAAGCAAGATAATAAAATCATCATAATAACTGGTTATTACAATGGTGGCTGTGGCATGCTAGGCCCTCTCTAAGTGCTCTATGGGTTGGTAAGTATACTCCTTTGGCTTCATACACACGAGGGACAAGGCATGAGATGGGAAGGGTCCCCTGGAGCCATGCGGATGCTGAATGCCAGGCCAGAGCATGGCAGACTATCTCACTTGTTGGCAGGGAAGGGGAAGCACAGAAATGACCTGTGGGAGTGGTCATCAGGGGTCGGTGAGCACAGGATAAAGCAGAAGTGGAGACGAGACAGCAGGCTTGTGGGGAGACCCCGCCTGGGGCCTGGGAATGGGTGGGGAGCCCCATGAAGGAAGCTTTCTTTACCAGGTCTCTGGATGGATGAAATTTGGGAGGTAGTGGGGGATGCTGCCCAAACTAACTGCCTCGTGGGGATAATGGGAATTTTATAGAAGGAAAACATTTTAAACTCGTCTCTTCCCACCTGCATGTTCCTCTGGTTCTCCTCCACCAGCATGTCTGTGTTCTCTGCTGACCAGGTCTTGTGGTTGTAAATACCTTTTCCTTAACTAATTTTGAAAATTTGGAAGCATCCCCTTCTTTTGCTAATGTACTGTTATCTTCAAATCTCTCCAGAAAATATTCAGCCCCTCTTTGTCCCCAACTCTCTATAACAGAGATCATTGCCAGGGTCGATGGCTTGAGCACAGCAAAGCTTCCAGAGTTCTGACCCTTCCAGGCTGGCTGATATAAAATCCCTTACTGCATACAAAGGAAGAGTGTGCAAATTCTGTGAAACAATTTTTTTTTTCAGGGGGAAACTGGTAATCCACTAGGAGAACAAACTGTTTCTGAACACTCCCACACCATTTATAGTCCAACAGGCAAAATGCTGTTTATACACGAGGCCCATCTACTTCTCAAAGCAGAGCAAGCCACACCTCTCCCAGAGAAGATTTTTGTTAGCTGTGATTGTGATTTATTCGACAGGATGGAGAGTAACAAGACTATTAGGCTAGGCATGCATGATGCCTGAGGCTCTCTAGCCATAACCTGTATTAGTCCAAACCAGTGCCATTTCATTGCAATGCATCTGTAAGAAAGAAAAACTCCACGAAATATCACTGAACACCTGGGTCCCACAGGTGGACTCCCTGGTGGCTCAGATGGTAAAGCGTCTACCTACAACGCGGGAGACCCCGGTTTGATCCCTGGGTCGGGAAGATCCCCTGGAGTAGGAAATGACAACCCACTCCAGTACTCTTGCCTGGAAAATTCCATGGATGGGGGAGCCTGGTGGGCTTACAGTCTGTTGGGTCGCAAAGAGTCGGACACGACTCAGCAACTTTCTTTTTCTTTCTTTGTTTCGGTCTCACAATGACGGTACAACTCTCACTGGGGATTATGCACCTTAAGGCTTCCAGGAAAGGACCCCTTGCTCTGAAGTGAGTCAAACGCTGTTGGGTCCCCATTTCCAGGAGGCAAAGTGACCAAGCACAAGTATGTGGTGGACAGACACTGCAGAAGGGAGCGTCTGTCTGTGGTGTAGATACAGGAAGGGAGTGGGCCTACTGAGGAGAGCTGAGAGGGTCTCTCTAGGCTGCTACATTGGACCCCCAGATGTCCAAGACCCGCTAGTTCTTTTCCCAAAGCAGGACAGCCTATGTCCCCCTTCAGAGACTCCCTGCTCCCCCCAATTCTTCTCCCAGGACCCACCCCACCCTGTGAAACAGATGCAGGACAGCTCACAGAGGCAGAGTTATTAAACAGCAGTCTGAGCTGACCAACATTTTCACAGGCTGCCTCCTCGGAGACGACAAGTTTCCCGTCCCCAGAGATGACCAAACATCAGCTCAACATCTATCAGCAGCGACTGCGGCTTCCTCAGAAACAAAGAAATACCTATCAGACCCTTCTTTCTTTCTTCTAGAACCTCCTATAAAAATGTATCTGGGGCATGGATGAAGAACCAGATATAGGCTAACAGTCCCATGGTTACTGGGTCCTGTGATTTTGTGCAGGTCACTTCTCTTTGGTCAAGTGGGGATTTGGGCTCATAGAAATCTGACCTGGCTCCTGGGGCGAACATTCTGTGACTTGTAGTCATTGTTGTTTAGTCACTCAGTCTTGTCCGATTCTTTGAGACCCCATGGATGCAGCACGCCAGGCTTCGCTGTCCTTCACTATCTCCTGGAGCTTACTCAAAATCATGTACATCATGTCAATAATGCCATCCAACCATCTTATCCTCTGTCACCCTCTTCTCCTCCTGCCCTCATTCTTTCCCAGTATCAAGGTCTTTTCCAATGAGTCAGCTCTTTGCATCAGATGGCCAAAGTATTGGACTTTAGCATCAATCAATGGAAACAGTGAGAGACTTTATTTCTTTGGGCTCCAAAATCACTGCAGATAGTGAATGCAGCCATGAAATTAAAAGACACTTGCTCCTTGGAAGAAAAGCTATGATCAACTTAGACAGCATGTTAAAAAGCACAGATATTACTTTACCAACAAAGGTCCCTCTAGTCAAAGCTATGGTTTTTCCAGTGGTCATGTATGGATGTGAGAGTTGGACTGTGAAGAAAGCTGAGCGCCGAAGAATTGATGCTTTTTTTTTTGAGCAACTTTCACTTTATCTAAAGATATTGAATATAGTTGTCTGTTCTATACAGTTGGACCTTGCTGTTTATCCCTTCTATATATAAAAGCTTACATCTGCTAACCCCAGCCTCCCATTTCATCCTTCCCCCAACTCCCTCTCCTTTGGCAACACCAGTCTATTTTCTATGTCCATGATTCTGTTTTTGTTTCATAGATAGATTCATTGTGTCATATTTTAGATTCCACATATAAAAGATATCATATGATATTTGTCTTTCTCTTTCTGACAGTATAATCTCTCGTTGCATCCATGTTGAAGCAAATGGCACTATTTCATTCTTTTTAAGGATGAATAGTATTCCATTGCATACATGTACCACATCTTCTTTACCCATTCATCTGTTGAGAGACATTTAAGTTATTTCCATGTCTTGTCTATTTCAAATAGTGCTGCTATGAACATAGGGGTGCGTGTATCTTTTTGAATTAGAATTTTGTCTGTATATATGCCCAGGATTGATGGATTACATGGTAGCTCTATTTTTAGTTTTCAGAGGAAACTCCATAGTGTTTTCCACAGTGGCTACACCAACTTACATTCCCAGCAACAATGTAGGAGGGTTCCTTTTTCTCTACACCCTCTCCAGCATTTGCTGTTCACAGACTTTTTAATGATGGCCATTCTGACTGGTGTGACATGGTACCTCAGTGTGGTTTTGATTTGCATTTTCTTAGTAAGAATTGATGCTTTTGAACTGTGGTATTGGGGAAGACTCTTGAGAGTCCCTTGGACTGCAAGGAGATCCAACCAATCCATCCTAAAGGAGATCAGTCCTGGGTCTTCATTAGAAGGACTGATGTTGAAGCTGAAACTCCAATACTTTGACCACCTGATGCGAAGAACTGACTCATTAGAAAAGACCCTGATGCTGGGAAAGATTGAGGGCAGGAGGAGAGGGGGACGACGGAGGATGAGATGGTTGGATGGCATCACCGATGTGAAGGACATGAGTTTGAGTAGGCTCTGGGAGTTGGTGATGGACAGGGAGGCCTGGCGTGCTGCAGTCCATGGGGTCGCAAACAGTCGGACACGACTGAGCAACTGAACTGAAGTGAACTGATTCCAATGAAAATTCAGGACTGATTTCCTTTAGGATTGACTGGACAGTGGCTCAAAAACTGTCATTCCAAGTCCAGCTCAGATTAGCTTTGTCCTTCAGACAGGAGGGACAGCTGGAAGCATTATCTGGTGGCTTTAGAAGGACCCGACATGGCCCTGGGCTCTAAGTTCTCTCAGCTCCCACCCTGACTCCCAATGCCTGAAATGTTAGCCTCCTAGTTATTCCCTGGGGATTTGAATCCTCCCAGAGACTGATCAGGGGTTCTGCACTCAAATGCAAATTACGCCATTAAATGCTATAGGGGTGGGAGGAGGGATTAGCTGGCAGCCCTGGGAGCCTTGCCTAAGGCCCTTGGGAATGACAGCCCCCCACAGGGGTAGGTCAGGAGGGAAAGAGTGGAAAAAGGGAGTGAGCTCAGGAGGGGTCAGAGGCCTCTGGCTGCCCCCACTTCATCTCCAGTGTGCTCTGGAACACAGGCCCTGGGTGGGGGACTAATCCCCGGGCCACTCACCCTCTGCATTGTCATGGCAGGGTCAGGACCCCCACCCCATGTGTCACTGGCTACACTTTTTGGCCCAAAGTGCCCTGTGCTAACTTGCCATTCTCCAGGCTAGGCTCAGAAACCAGGCACATCTCTTGTTCCTTTCTTTTCTCAGAGGCTCAGAGAAGTTAGGACTGAAAGCAAGGAGAGGGGCTGCAGAGGCTGAAGCTTGGGGAAGGGCACACAGAGAGTGAGTGGCAGGGCCAGCTACGAACCAGCTCCAACAGAGTAAACCAAGCTCTCCTTCCTGCCCTCTCCCCATTCCACCCCACAACCCTTTCCAATCAGCCAGTCTAAAATTACCATATTTACGGCATCTGCAGCCAAGCCGAGCACTAAACAAGATGAATAGCCATGACGCACGAGCTGAGTAAAGTATGCGGCAGGGCGGGGCTGGGCTGGGCACCAGGGTGAGTAAGCCGCAAAGGGAGACTGGTGCAGTCCCAGGCAGGGTGATGGACAGGATTCACCCGGCACTAAATGGAAGTGAGGGAGGGGCAAGGAAGCCCTAGCAAGGTCAGTCTGCTAGAAAGAGAGAGAGGGAGCAGTTAACAAAGGAGGAGAGAGATAAGAGCTATAGATAAACGGTGGATATAGTTAGATAGATGTACTGTGCTGTGCTAAGTCGCTTCAGTCTTGCCCGGCTCTTTATAGCCCTATTGACCATAGCCCGCCAGGCTCCTCTGTCCATGGGATTCTCCAGGAAAGAATACTGGACTGGGTTGCCATGCCCTTCTCCAGGGGATCTTCCTGACCCAGGGATTAAACCTGTATCTCTTACCTTTCTTGTATTGGTAGGTGGGTTCTTTACCACTAGCACTGCCTGGGAAGCAGGTGGATAGATAGATAGACTATGAGAATATGATGCTAACTTTACAAAGCTTCTCCTTTTCCTCCTTTAGCTTTCCTCCCTAAGAGGAAAATGTTGAGGCCTGTAAGACAGGATCCTTTAAATTGTGTGTGTGTGTGTGTGTGTGTGGTGGGAGTCCTCCACTGGAGGACTTCTTACAGTGGGACACCCATGTCTCTGAGTCCCCAAGCAGCCTTTTCCAGGTAAGCTCTGCTCAGCCACACAGACTACATGACTCCATTCACAGAAAGGGTCTGAAAGTCTGGGCGATGAAGCTCTGGGAAAAACCGGGGGGACGATGGGAGTGTGTTCTGAGTCAGGGTGTCCAACACTCTGTCCCAGCCTGGCCTGTTCTTTCCCTGGGAGGGAAAATGCCCCCGCCAAGAGAGTGGAGACTCAAGACCTGCAGATGCTTTCTCAGAGAATTTCAGAACCAGGGGGAACCTAAATCCACCGGTGATAAGGGGAAGAGATGGGCTAAGGAATCTAGGTCCGCAGACTCAGAGACGTGACCTGATTCTCCCATCCTGAGGCTCACAGAAGATTCCCTGGCACCCTAGGGTTTTGAGTGAGCCAGACTGTTGGACCCCTATGCTTCTCCCTGGAGTCAGAGCCCTCCACTTTGGTCTGATTTCCAGGCTTCTTTTTAGGTTTTCAGTTCTTTTCCACAACATTTTCAGTGATGAAAATCAGTGTGGAAATCACTGGTCTGCCCCGGCAAGCAGGAAGTGGAAAGCAGTACTCAGTGGGTGGAAGGCAGGCAGGCAGGCAGAAGGAGGGTCTGTAGAAACAGGGTAGGATGTGGCAGAGGACGCTGAGAAAAGGAGTGCGCCCCGAGGCGGGGTTGGGATCAACTCTTCCGTGTGAACCAGCTCTCAGAGGAAACCATCTCCCTGAAAGAACTGGAACCAGCCGCCATCGCTCTGCTGGACCCTGAACCAGACCCCAGAGTGGGGGCTGTCTGTCAAGCAACCGTCAAGTCCCCTTGAACCATTCTCAGCAGAAGGTGATAAGAGGCAGGACGTGCTGGTGTTGGAGTCATAACTGCCCACCTGAAAGGGTTTCCAAGCTGAGGACATCCTCAAATAGGCACACCATGTGGCACAAGTCTAAATCTGGCCCCGCCCTCAGGGTCTTTCAGAATGTGAAAATACTGATAAACTACACAGAGGTGTTTCTGTTCTTCTTTGTGGCCCAGAATTGCTAAGAACCTCCCCCTTCCCCGACATCATTAATATGGGAAGAAGTAGGCAGTTAGTCACCAAGATGGCGGCTACCATTCTCTTGGCTCTGTCCTGTGTGTGTGCTCAGCGGTGTCCAACTCTTTGCAATCCCACAGATAGTAGCCCTCCAAGGTCCTCTGTCCATGGGATTTCCCAGGCAAGAATACTGGAGAGGGTTGCCATTTCCTTCTCCAAGGGAATCTTCCCAACCCAGGGATCAAACCTGTGTCTCTTGCATCTCCTGCATTGGCAGGCAGATTCTTTACCAACTGTGCCATCTGGGAAGCCCTGGGTAGACCCATATTTCTCAATTAGCCAGGAATCCCTCCTCCCTTCTCCTATCTCTAAGACCTCATCTTCTGTCTCTTCCACTGGGTCCTCTTTTCCAACCTCCCTTAAATTATATTTCTTCCACGTTTGGGCTTCTGCCTTCTCTGAACTCTACTCTGAGTGCCCTTATTCTCTGCTGGCTCCATTCATCACACGAAACCCTGTGACCTCAGCCCCCACCACCTCCTGAATTGCCCGCATATATTTCCAACTGTCTGCTGAACATCTCCAGTTGGACGTTCTACAGTTGTCTCAAATCACACATGTCCAAAACTGATCTCATTATCTACGCTCTCCTGCTTCCCATGACAAGCCCCTCCATGGTCCCTCCCCTATCCTTTCTCTCTCAGTCAGTGATATCACTGGCCACTCAAACATCCCAACGGAAACCTTAGAATCACCCCTGACCCCTCTTTCTCCCAGATCAAGGTCTGTCGGTGTTAACTCTGATGAGCCCTTTAACTCTCTCTCCCTTCCATCTGTGCCACCTTTAGGCTCTTAGCATCTCTCTGCTATTACTATCCCTCCTACAGGATCTCCCAGGCTTGCATCTCCCTCCACTTTACAAACAGGAGACAACTGTCTAAACACAGATTCGATTCAGTAAACGTTTGCTGAGGGCCCACTCTGTGCCAGAACTGGGCATACAACAATAAATATGACTGGGAGGATCTCTGTCCTCATCAGGCTCACATCTCAGCTGGGGAGTCAAAGGGGAAAAAGCACAAGACACATGAGTGAATAAAATACTTTTAAATTGTAGTAATAAGGGGTAGTGTGAGTATCTGTGCCACCAGCCATGTAAAGATCTCCAAAGGCTCCTCAATATCTATAGAACGAAGTTCAACTCCTCAGCTTGGCATGTGAGGCCCTTGCCAATCTGGCCCAATCTTTTTTCAATTCCTCTTCCACAACTTCCTCTACCCTCAAGCCCCTCCTTTCTGTGCTCCAAATCCCATTCATCTTTGAATCCCAAGTCCCTTGTTACTGGCAAATAACAGATGGGTAATAAATGTTTGGGGAATCAATGTGTGGATGAATGAATGATGGATAGGGTTCCAACCAGAGTAATGCCCTCTCCCCTTTCTCACATCTGCTCTTTGGTGAAGCTTTTCTGCAATGGCTCCTTCCCCTGAGTCTCCATGGTGTTTCCACTGTTTCTGCCCCAGGTACTTGTAATATTTGACTGTCTCTCCTGCTAGCCTGCTAAGGCATTGAGGGAGGTCTTGTTCCATTCTGAAAAAATGCCTGGCACAGAGTGGGTGCATGAAACATGCCAGTTGAATTGACTGTGAAGAGCATGAAGCAAAGGCAAGTGATTGTTGTCCTTTGTAGACTATTTCCTGCTAAAACAATTTTAGTGGCCAAAATATTTGGATGGAAAGAAGCAGTGTGGAGACATCCATTGCCAAGTGGATGGCCAGAGGCACACACCTCCTCCTGTTCAAGGAACAGCTTCAAAGAGCCTAACTTTGTCACTGAGTCTTTGCCTTTGAAAATATTTTTGCACAACCAAGGAGAGAACAATGAAGCAGATATGTGTCAGTGGAGACTGGTGCTCAAAGATTTGCCTGTATTCATGTGAACAGACACTCCCCTGGGTTGTGAGTTGGTTCTAGGGTTCAGTTCATCCCTTCAAAAGATGTGCAAAGAAACAGCACCATTTCCATCCTAGCAACTAGGGTACTTGTTTCTTTCCAATGACCTTAAATGGAACCTATCTTCTGTGCTCTCATCCTTGGAACTTCCTAATCATTAATCCCTAAGACCAGAATAATTGAACACAGGGGTCTGTTGGTCTTTGGTAAATACATTCAGAGTCCCTGGCTCCTTTGGCAGGATGAGGGAAAAGTGGACAGGGAACCAAGAATAAAAATTGCAATAAAAATCCGATTAAAGGTAAGAATGAAAAGAGGAGTTAGATTTTCTGAAACTTTTTTTAGGCTTGGTGCCTGCTCTCAGAAAGGTACTGGGCATGTGCCAATCTGCCTGGCTTTCTCAAATCACTGTTGATTCATTTGAATTTCACACATGGTCACCTCATCCTCTTTTCTTTTCTCAGTCTCCCCAGAAAGCACCCCACCCCTGACCTGAGCATTTCATTACTCCTATGTCCTTAGGGACCATTTCAGATTTTTTTCTTGACAGCCGTATTTTATTCACTCTAGTTCAATGTTGCCAACTCAACTGTCCTCAGCCAAGCCTCCAAAGGAAATGTGATCCACTTGCTGCGTCAGATCATTTGGAAATAGATACGATTGGCTTGGAGTCACTCCACGCGGGCCTGTAAAATTGCTGTCTCTCCTTCTAAGTGGGTTGGGTTAAACCCAAACTGAGGCAAGAGGTTTCCAAGGAACACAGAGGAAAGGACTGGAGTAAGTGGTGGTGATTCAGTCAGGGGACCTCTTGCTTCTGAGTCAGTATTAACCTTCCACTGGCAGCAAGTATATGTAGGCTGCCTTCACAGTCAAACTAAAACAGTGAGGTCTTCAACACTGGGGTTCATGAAACATTTTCCAAGAGTAGCAAGGATGCAGGCTTGGTGTGAATCTCTTCATTCAAGCCAATTTCTAGCTTAAAGTTTTGTGTTTCCAAAATAAATGAAGGTTAGCTAAATCAATTTTGAGATTTATGTATCTTGTGTAAAGCTGGCAGGGTATCTATACTTCCATTGGGCCAGCTCCACAAAATACCATTGAAATTCTCACATGTATTGTCCTAAGTCTCTCTGGAATCTTAAATAGGGGTAATTTATTCTTTGAATTAATTTTGCACTGTCATTTTGTTCTAATTAATTAAGAGGTGTCTGGTATAATGAAAGAGCCTAAGTGGGGAATCAGAAAACCAGGTCAAAGCTCAAACTACGTCATTCATTGGGCAACTCCCTTACAATACCTCAGTTGCCTCATCTACAAAATGGGAATTGTGCTACATGTTTTGCAAACCATAAAGTATCATATACATTTAGGGAGGTTTCAGTCTTAGAAATGCCTCTGTGATTGAAAATGAAGGGCTTCTCCAGGTTCCACTGAAGTAGTGGGTCAAAATAGCATGATAGGGATATGAACGTGGGTGCTCAGATCAGCAGGACACTGGCCTGTTAGCAAGTCTAGTTCCTACTGAAGCAAAATGCTTTAATCTCATTAATTACGATTTTTATATATCTTTTATTTGGAGTAAGTCTTAGAAGCAAGCTATTCAATCTTATACTCAATGGAAGAATTTTTCTAGATTTTCAATAATATGCCTTTGCTATTGGTATAGCTACTCTGAACAATGTATGGATGATTTTTAAAAAATTAAAAATAGAGCTACCACATGGGCATATATCCAGAGAAAATCATAAATTGAAAAGATACATGCACCCTAATGTTCATAGCAGCACTTTTTTACAATAGCCAAGACTTGAAGCAGCCTTAATGTCCATTGACAGATGGATGGATAAAGGAGATGTGGTACATATACATATATACAATGAAATGGTACTTAGCCATAAAAATGAATGAAATAATGCCATTTGCAGCAACACTGATGGACAAGCGATTATCATACTAAGTGAGTCAGATAAAGACGAATTATTATAGGAGATCACTTACATGTGGGATCTAAAAAATGATACAAATGAGCTTATTTACAAAACATAAGTAGATTCACAGACATAGAAAACAAATTTATGGTTGCCCAAGGGGAAAGAGGGGAGATAAATTAGGAGTTTGGGATTAAAATATACATACTACTGTATATAAAACAGATAACCAACAAGGACCTACTGTATAGCAAGAGAACTATACTCAATACTTGGTAATAATGGAAAAGAAAGTTAATAAAAGGGACATATATATCCTATATATCTGAAACTAACACAGTATTGTAAATCAACTATATTTTAATAAAAATTAAAGTGGAATTGTATGCCTTTGCCATGCTATGTCTTGCTAAACTGCTTCAGTCCTGTCCAACTCTTCACCACCCCATGGACTGTAGCCCACCAGGCTCCTCTGTCCATGAGCTTCTGTAGGCAAGACTACTGGAGTGGGTCACCATGCCCTCCTCCAGGGGATCTTCCTGACCCAGGGATCGAACTTGCATCTCTTGTGTCTCCTGCATTGGCAGGCAGGTTCTTTAGCATTAGCACCACCTAGGAAGCCCCAGTATGTCTTTACTGAATGACCTCTAGGCCCAGGACTTCTAGGTTCTGGAGAAGATGTATAAAAGTCTTTGACTTCAAGGAATTCTGTGTGTTGGGGAAGGGGAGATTTTACACAGACAATCCTGGGGAAAAAGCTGGAAGTGGGATGGTAGAAGCTCTCTATGGAAGAAGTTAACAAACAGCAGCCCTAGGGCCAAACCCAGTCTACCTCTTATTTTTGCAAAGTTTTGTTGGAACACATGCTCATTGGTTTATGTCTGTATTATCTGTGGCTGTGGCTGTTTTTGAACTACAATGGCAGAATTGAGTAGTGACAAGAACAGTATGGCCTATAAAACTTTTCAGGTCTTTTACAGAAAAGTTTGCTGACCTCTGGCCACAAAGATTACACTGCCAATATAGCTTTGCAATGAACAGAGTTATTTGGTTGACATAAAGCACAGAGCAAGTTTTGGGGATGAGAAAACATACCCGAAGAATACTGTATGCCATCCAGACATACATACATGTCATACATGTCTTACATGTAAGGGTTTCCAAAGCAAGGAATCTTCAGTCATGAGGGACATAAGCGCTGATTTAGTCACAGAGGACATTCCCACTGTGGACAGGCATGATTAATTGATTGTGATGGGCAGGCTCATCCTATCAAGACTCTGCATGTGGTAGGATGTGGCTTCTTGGAAGGACTGTGGCGTTTCTCCTTGGAGAGGGGCAGGTGGGCCGTTTACCTATCACAGCCAGTTCTCTTTAACCATCTATTCCTTGCCACAAAGAACTGAGTTGCCAGATTTGAATAACTTAACCTATACCCTGTCAAGTCTTTAAGGAAAGAAGGGATAAATTGAATTGGGCAGGATAAGGAATTCCCGGGGCTACAGAGGTCAGGCAGTCTCCGGGCAGGAATAAGCACTAAAAACCCTGAAACATCTAGGAGAATTTTCTTCTCTTTCTTCAGGAGAGTACACCCTCTTCCTTTCTGCTTTTCTTATTAAAGCACTTGGAGGGGAAAATGAAAATAAAAAACAAAACAAAAGCAATTACAACCATTTTTTTATGGCCAAAGATGGAGTTAGGAAAGAAAATAAAAAACAACAACAAAAAAAACATGCTCTGGTTTTCACAACTCTAATCATCTGGCCCTACTCTACAAAATCTTAAATCTTACGCCTCATGTGAATTCTTCATTTTAATGATGCCTGTTTCCTTCTCGCAAACACACCATTCAATTTCACCCTTTGCTCCTGATGAAATTGGAGTCCTCTCAAGCCTCCCTCAGCTTCATAAAGCTTCCCTCACCACTCCTAAAGCCACTTTCTCCTCCTCCCCCTGGCTAGCCTCCTTGTGTGCCTCTGTAATTGTTTTAGGTCTTCCCAGATGACTTTCATGGGGTGGATGTATCTAGAACCACGCTAAACCCAAGTTTACAAATACTTTTTGTCTGACCATCCAGCTAATAGTATATGTCATTTAGAGAAAGGAGGGATCAAGCTGGAGAATAAATAACCCTCTCATTTCTCTATGAAGAACAAGCTCTTAGGAAAGTAGCAGGTGAATTAAACTGAATAAGAGTGAGATGGATTTGTGACGTTCACGGTTCGTGCGGTCAGAGCTTATCTCATTCATCAAGGATTTCTGGGTTTTAAAGAGTTCTGATGACCCTCACACTGGTCTGCAGTGGACCCCTGGGACTTTGAGCCTCAAAATGAACAGAAGAAACTCAGAATTTTTCTCCTATGTTTGACCTCAGCAAATAGTTGGAATTCTCTAGATCTTGCATTAAAAACAAAACAAAAAGAGAAACAAGACAGGATTCACTGATGACTTGAAAGCACTTGTAAAGAGCTGAGAACAGACAGATCTGTCCAGCGGATTCTGTCCATGTTACCTCGGCCCAGCTGTTGGGGTCAGATGCCAGCACAGACATGCTCTTACAAGGATACATCCTGCCAGGCTTACAGGGCCTACAGGAAGTACCAACACAGAAGACAAGCCTAACACCCTTACTTATTGCATCCATAAAAAACAGCAAATGCAGGAGGCTTAGCTCACAGCAGCCTAGAAGATGTGGGGCCCAGTTGGAGGCCATACTTAGCATCCTTTCACCCAGATGAGGGAAAAAAGTCCCTCCTTTCTCACCCCTTCCCCAAAATTAAAACAATGAAAATCAGTTCTCATTATCCCGATAATTAAGTCCCATTCAGCCAGCTGACAGCGGCCAAAGAATGATTTTTCTGTGCTGCACTGTGTGGCTGCCCTCCATGGCCCCATTCATGGGCCACTGTGTGCATTCAATCACCCTTAGTGGGCTGAGCTAATGAAATGCTAGGGCCTTGCCCTGCCCTGACCCTGCTGCTATTTCTATCTAAGCTCAGCACGTCCTTTGCTTGACAGTTGCAACCGAACAAGCAGATTTTTCTCTCCCATCTATGGAGTGTAAAGAGCCTATTTTGGCAGCCTGTGGGGCTGGGGACCCCGCTGGAAACCCAGTGAATGCCCCTGGAGGTTAACTTGCAAAGCTGTTTTCCAGACTGAGAAGCGGAGTGGAGGAGGGCTAGAGCGCTGGAGACCTGGAGGCATTGAGGGCTGTGGCCCCCATGCATAGGAGGAGGAAGGGCAGGGGGCTCTTCTAGGGTAGAAAGGGAAGATGAGCCTGGTAGAAGTAAGGGGCCATGCAGCAGGGCAAGCTGATTTATCCTGACGCAAATCTGAACAAAAGCTCTTTGTCAGTTATCGAAAATCTCCCTCCCTCACTGGGGTCAAAGTGAGAAAATCCATCTCATTTGGTCCCCAGTTTGCAGAGCCTGGTGAAAGTGGGGCGATCTCTGCCTAGAGACTGCTCCCTTGAAATTCCTAGCTCTTGTTTTAATGATTCCCCAAGACTCAGAAGTTAGGGAACAGGATACTAAAATGATGGGGACTCAGCCATATTAAAATTTAGGGAATTAGAGTTAGCTAATGAAACCAAAACCCGAAAAACAGTTTTCTTTGAGGAAAGGTGGAGAGAAGAGGTTCCAAATGTACAAAAATGTGTGAGCCTGGTGGCTTTATCTGGAAAGGAGACATCTAAGGAAGGACCTGAGTCAGGGATGACAAACTCAAATGCCCCCAGCGGCCAGAGCGGTCACCAAAACGAGTGAAAGCAGACAGGTGGGAACTGTGGCCAAGGAGAAA
>NW_011494811.1:3225351-3226463 GCF_000754665.1 Bison bison bison
GAGATGCAGCCTCTGCCCCTTCCTGCCACACAGATAGGCAGGCTCTGAATGACATGATTTTCTGTGTTTTGTTAAAAAAAGAAACCAGAAATCTCTAATTCTTATATGACATCTCCAATTGTTAATGTTGGAAACTAATTCAAGATGTTTAAGAAAAAAAAACCAGACACGGTAGCCAAACAAAATATGTTAGCATACTGCAAGCCCACTCCTCACGTTCTCAGGGTCTGGGCCAAAAGCACAAATGGAGGCCCATGTATCACACGTCTAAATACTGAAAAGGTAAAAATCAAGCTCACTAACTGTTAAAATATGCTCTGTCTGCCTGTAATGAAAAAACATGCCTTCCTGTAATGACCTGGAAATTGAAAAGTGAAAGTGTTAGTTGCTCAGTCATGTCCGACTCTGCAACCCCTTGAACTGTAGCCTGCCAGGCTCCTCTGTCCCTGGGATTCTCCAGGCAAGCATACTGGAGTGGGCTGCAAAGCCAGGTATACATTCAGAGTTCGAGGTCACCTTGGAGTTCCTTACAGAAATGGGGCAGCAGCGGCGAGTGCTGGTTCCTGGTCCCCAGCTTTCTGTCCCCTCTCCTGGCTCTGTCCTCTGTTGCCTGGGGCCTCATACATTCACACAGACAGATGCTCCAGCCCACAGGTCCAAGCTCTGGCTCTACCCCTACATTTCAAACAGTCACCCTTTGCTGTCCCTCTGGCTTAGTGTTAACCACATCAAGCGTGCAGTCTGTCCTTGGGGAGGACAGACCCAAATGGGCTTAGAGACCCAGCACATGGTCTAGAAGGAGGAGCATAGGCTCATGCTGGTCATATCTCTTTGGTCCATGGTATTAGACAAGGGCCAGAGTTAGGCCCTTTAAAGCATGGGTTTCAAGGCAGGGGTTCCCCTTACCAAGATCTTGATGAAAGTGAAAGAGGAGAGTAAAAAAGTTAAAGCTCAACATTCAGAAAACTAAGATCATGGCATCCAGTCCCGTCACTTCATGGCAAATAGATGGGGAAACAGAGGAAACAGTGGCTGACTTTATTTTGGGGGCTCCAAAATCACTGCAGATGGTGATTGTAGCCATGAAATTAAAAGACACTTACTCCTTGGAA
>NW_011494811.1:3226563-3240300 GCF_000754665.1 Bison bison bison
AGAGACATTACTTTGCCGACAAAGGTCTGTCTAGTCAAGACTATGGTTTTTCCAGTAGTCATGTATGGATGTGAGAGTTGGACTGTAAAAAAAGCTGAGTGCCAAAGAATTGATGCTTTTGAACTGTGGTGTTGGAGAAGACTCTTGAGAGTCCCTTGGACTGCAAGGAGATCCAACCAGTCCATCCTAAAGGAGATCAGTCCTGGATGTTCTTTGGAAGGACTGATGCTGAAGCTGAAACTCCAATACTTTGGCTACCTGATGTGAAGAGCTGACTCATTTGAAAAGACCCTGATGATGGAAAAGATTGAGGGCAGGAAGAGGAAGGGATGACAGAGGATGAGATGGTTGGATGGCATCACCAACTCTATGGACATGAGTTTGGGTAAACTCTGGGAGTTGGTAATGGACAGGGAGGCCTGGCGTGCTGTGGTTCATGGAGTTGCAAAGAGTCGGACACTACTGAATGACTGAACTGAACTGAAATATCCATGGAGGAATTGGGAATTGTGGGAATTGGTTGTGCTAGAATACCTAACACCCATTTTCCATGCCTGACAACACCCTGTTTTCTTTTGGGGGGATAATCTCTTCCCCATAGGATACAGTCTGTGAATAGAGCTGGTTATTAGGTGATTTGTGATCTAAGTTAGACCAATCAGATGCTTCTTCACTGGAATATGAGTTTTGAGCAGAGGAACAAAGAGAATGAAAATGTTAGGAATGTCACAGAGCAGCATATCCTGAACAGACTTTTATGACCCTTTTTGTGATTCTCACTTTCTAGAATTCTTACCTTCTAGATTCCAGAACTTGATTGCTTCTCATCCATTTCTGTGACTGGGTCTCTAGTCGCCCCTCATGCCTGTAGGCATCCTACCTTCTTCTTTTAAACTCCCTTGGGCTTATGTTAGCCAGAGGTGTTTCTGTTACATGCAACCAAAGAACTTTAAGGGACACAAGTTATTGTATTCATTTATCACTGTGCCTAATGCACCATGGGTGGAGAAGGAAAGGGCAACCCACTCCAGTATTCTTGCCTGGAGAATCTCATGGACAGAGGAGCCTGGCAGGCTACAGTCCATGGGGTCACAAAAGTTGGACATGACTTAGTGAGTAAACCACCACCAATGCACCATGGGTACTGACCTTCAGTCCAGTTTAACCAGTGTTTATCGAAACCTTCCATATATCTTGACCTCAGGGTATCTCCCTGAAGGATATGATGTAGAGACTTAACCCCCAAACAGTGGCACTATCCCAGGTTTCTTTTACCCAGTTACGTGGTCAGTTTCCTTCTCAGTTTTCCCGAATTGTGGAATGTTCATTTCATTTTTCTCTTCACAGCATGAGCTGTTCAGAAAACGGCCAGCAGACTCTCAGCACTTCAAAGGACACTCCCAGAATGAGTATGTAGTTGGAATCAGTATGACAGTGAGTCAGCCTGGTGAGCCTAAGGCCTGCTGTAAGATCGATGTGTCAATATCACATGCTTAGAAACTAGCTTCCAGTGCGCCTGACTGCCCTTGATCAAAGCTAGTGGAAAAGGCTGAGGGTTTGCCAGGTGGAACGAAAAATAATGAAGAAGGGGGATACGTGAGGGGTGGGTGAAGATATAGAGGAAAGAAATGAGAAGAACTAGGAACCGATAGCAGAAAGTGCTTGGGTCACAGTGAGAGATGGACATGAGTATATGACATTAGGGGCAGCAGATCCCTAGACCAGCTTTTGAAATCAGTAGCAATATTTATTGCTTAACTTTTAATCTCATTGCTTTCATCATTTACCTTCACCTGGTCTCTTATCTTGATACTGTTCTAGATATGGGCCAACCACAGGGGTAATTTAGAGGTTAAGAATACAGGGACTCTAGGCAATGGCACCCCACTCCAGTACTCTTGCCTGGAAAATCCCATGGACGGAGGAACCTGGAAGGCTGCAGTCCATGGGGTTGCTGAGGGTCGGACACGACTAAGCGACTTCACTTTCACTTTTCACTTTCACGCATTGGAGAAGGAAATGGTAACCCATTCCAGTGTTCTTGCCTGGAGAATCCCAGGGACGGCGGAGCCTGGCGGGCTGCCATCTGTGGGGTCGCACAGAGGTGGACACGACTGAAGTGACTTAGCAGTAGCGGTAGGGCCAAACTATAACTAGAGTCTGTTTGAATTTCAGCTCTACCACTTACTAGCCCAATGACCTGAGTTAGGCAAGTTATTTAACCTCTCTGTACCTCAACGTCCTGTCCTATAACATAGGGTGATAATGATAATGCATATAAACATTTAGCATATTCTGGTACATTAGTGCTCAACAAATATTAGCTACAATTATTCACTCAACCAATGTTGAGCATCTATGATATTTCATTCCAGATGCTGTTCTTGTCCTTGGGATATATCAATGAACAAAATAGACAAAGATCCCTGCCTCCATGAAGATTACATGCTAGGGCAGGTGGGAGTAAGGGCAGAGACAATGAGCAATGTTGGTGCTATTTTTAATATCTGACCCAATTATTATTATCTGACCCAATACCCACCTATTCTGCCAAACTTTCTGAAATTCCTTTAAATCTTTATCCTCTTCTTTAAGCATTCCGCTCTTCTTGGTGTCTTAAATGAAACCAGTATGGCCCTGAGGATGTTTTTTCCCATTGCCCTCAAAAGTGGGTTATGCTTTTTCTCTCACTGTCCACATATCCCAAAGCCTGAAGATAGATAAGCTGGTTTCCTTTCTCCTCCTCATCTTATATAACCCACAGCTCTTCCTTAGGCTGTATCCCTCTTTTCCCATTCTGTTGCTGTCATCAACAACCTCCTCTGTACCCATTTATTGCACACTGCAGCACCCAACTCAGCCTCCTCCCTTTCACCCCTATTTCTGTCATTCTTCATGACTTTAATATCTTGAATTCCTTGGCTTCCTCACTTCCAGTGATCTGTTCTTCCACTTTCCTCAGCTACGTTAAGATGGCTATAGCCTAGGTATCGGAGAAGGAAATGGCAACCCACTCCAGTATTCTTGCCTAGAGAATCCTGTGGACAGAGGAGCCTGGTGGGCTGCTGTCCATAGGGTAGCACAGAATCAGACATGACTAAAGTAACTCAGTGTGCATGCATGCATTGGAGAAGGAAATGGCAACCCACTCCAGTATTCTTGCCTGGAGAATCCCAGGGGCAGAAGAGCCTGGTGGGCTGCCATCTATGGGGTCGCACAGAGCCGGACACAACTGAAGAGACTCAGCAGCAGCAGCAGCAGCAGCCTAGGTATTGTCATCACAACTTTTCAAGTCTAGATTTCATTTGTCATATGATCCAACCACCTGCTTCAGTTTTCCACTTAACTTTCTCTAATATTTCTCCTCTAATCAATTAAGAAACCTGCTTATTTATTATTTTTGTGTTGTTTTGCTCTCTTTTGTTCTACTTGTCACCTCCTCTCATGTCCTTGTTTTTCTCTTTATCCATCATCAGTGTTATGGCCCATGATTATAAACACTGCCTACAAATACTACAAATATCCTCTACTTCTTTGCCCCTCTTTCCTCCAATCAAACTTGCCTACCACAACCCCAAGCTGATTAAATATGACTATTGGAGAAAATAATATACTGAATTGATTGATCAAACTTTAAATAGATGACTACTGCACTCAATATTAATAAGTGCATCAATAGATGAGTGCTCATCAATAGATGAACACTCAATATTGCCCAGAAATCCTACATTGTTTTCCTAGTAAGTTCATTCCTTTTTTTTTTTTTCAGGATCACACTTTATCTCTCTTCTCCCTCTCAAACCTCCAATGATCACCTACTTATAGCTGATGATCTCAACTCCTGTCTCAATGAGAAATAGAAATAATCAGAAACTCTCCTATCTCCCCATAATGACATCTCCAAGTATATTGGTGTAGTATGTCTTCCCTCTCATTACAACAGAAGTGCCCTTCTTCTTATTTGAATAAGGTTTGGCTTTAAAGCCAAACCTCTCTATTTGTGTTTAAAAGCCCATCTTCTCTAGATATCTCAAGAACTTTGTTCCTGAGGTCGTTGTCCCTCTTTTCTGCATAATCAGCTTCTTCCACTCTACTAAGTCATTCTATCCACATCAGCAACAAAGTGCCCATGTATCTCTCATCTTTAAAAATCTTCCCTTCTGACTCAACATTCTACTCTGGCTACCATCCTATTTCTCTGTCTCCCTTTTAATTAGTATTACCTAGTATGTATGAACCGCATTGGAGAAGGAAATGGCAACCCACTCCAGTGTTCTTGCCTGGAGAATCCCAGGGACGGGAAGCCTGGTAGGCTGCCGTCTATGGGGTCGCACAGAGTCGGACATGACTGAAGCGACGCAGCAGCAGCAGCAGCAGCAGTATGTATGAAATGATAGTGACTTTTCAGACTCTACTTTTGGAGAAGTTTTAAGTTCATGGCAAAATTGATCAGAAGGTTCTGAGATATTCCTGCCTTCCACATATGTAGCCTCCTGCATCATCAACATCCCCCACCAGAGTAGGAGCTTTGTTAAACTGATGAACCCACATTGACACATCATTGTCACTCAAAGCCCATTGTTTGCTTTGGTATTATACAAATATATAATGGTTTGGCTTTAGACAAATGTGTAATGACAGGTATCCATCATAGTATCTTATAGAATAGTTTCACTGCCCTTGAGATCCTCTGTGCACTAACTATTCATCTCTCTCTCCTTGCTGGCCTCTGGCAATTTCCATATTGATGTTGTATTAAGCAAACTTGCTGAATTCTTATTATCTAAAATAATTTTCCTATACTATGGATTTTCCATGTAAGCAATCTTGTTATCTTTAAAGAAAGATAGATTTGACTCTTCCCTTTCCAATTTTTATGTCTTATTTTCTCTCTCTTTCTATTGCACTGGTAGATCTTCCAGAATGATACTGAATAATGAGGGTGGTAGTAGGTATCATTATTTTTTTTTCTGATTTTAATGAGAACATAGTTTAGCTCTGACTACAAAGTGTGATTCTAAAAGGTATTTGTTATATATTCTTTATCAAATAAAGGACGCTTCCTCTTATTCTTAGTTTACTGAGTTTTTATAACAAAGGAATTTTGGATTCTATCCAATGACTTTCCTGCATCTGTAAAAGATCGTAAACCTTTTCTATTAATATTTTAATTTATTACAGTGATTTATTATATTAGCAGCCTCTGATGTTGGGTAGTCCTTCTATTTTTAAGATAAATTTCAATAGAGAATTTAAAAAATACACACATACACACCATCATCATCTCTGATATTTTATTTAGGGAATTTTCACCTAATTTGTAATAGACTAATGGTTTTTCCAGTGGTCAGGTATGGATGTGAGAGTTGAACTGTGAAGAAAGCTGAGCACAGAAGAATTGATGCTTTTGAACTGTGGTGTTGGAGAAGACTCTTGAAGTCCCTTGGACTGCAAGGAGATCCAACCAGTCCATCCTAAAGGAGATCAGTCCTGGGTGTTCACTGGAAGGACTGATGCCAAAGCTGAAACTCCAATACTTTGGCCACCTGATGCAAAGAGTTGACTCACTGGAAAAGACTCTGATGCTGGGAGGGATTGGTGGCAGGAGGAGAAGGGGACAACAGAGGATGGGATGGCTGGATGGCATCACCGACTCGATGGACATGAGTTTGAGTAAACTCTGGGAGTTGGTGATAGACAGGGAGGCCTGGTGTGCTGCAATTCATGGGGTCTCAAAGAATCGGACACGACTGAGCAACTGAACTGAACTGAACTGAATCTATAATTGTAAACTCGTAGACTTCATATCAAGTTTATACTAGCCTCATAAATTGGGTAATTTCCCCTCTTTTTCTACACTCTAAGATTGTTTGTATTACATAGACGTTTAGCTGTTTCTTGGAGAAGGCAATGGCACCCCACTCCAGTACTCTTGCTTGGAAAATCCCATGGACAGAGGAGCCTATTAGGCTGCAATCCATGGGGTCGCTAAGAGTCGGACACGACTGAGCGACTTCACTTTCACTTTTCACTTTCATGCATTGGAGAAGGAAACGGCAGCCCGCTCCAGTGTTCTTGCCTGGAGAATCCCAGGGACGGGGGAGCCTGGTGGGCTGCCATCTATGGGGTCGCACAGAGTCGGACACAACTGAAGTGACTTAGCATAGCATTAGCTGTTTCTTGATAGATTGGTAAAACATTCCAGCAAAACTACCTAGGCCCAATGTCATTTGAGTGGCAAATTTTGAATATCGATCAGTTCTTTCATGGAATACTGACTCATTTGAATTTTCCAGTTAAATATCATTGATTCAATTTTGAAATTTTTTTTTCTAAAAAGTATCGATTTCATCCATTGGCATTAAGTTGCTTACAGAGCTGTTCATAAAATTGCTCATCCTCCTTTATGACAATATTTTTCATCCCAACTACATATGTAGATATGAGCCACAGTCTCTTTTTAATTCTTAATATTATTTATTATGTTTTTTCTTAGTTTCTTGAGCTGCTGTATCAAGTTATATCTGTGTTACTAGTAATTGCAAATAATCAACTTGTTGATTCCATTTTCTTTGTTTGCGTCTCTGTTTCTTTTCCACTAGTTTCTGAACTGTATTATTTTGTTCTCTGCTTTTTTTGGATTTGAGCTTTTGGTTTCCTTGCTGCTAGATTTAAACATTTAGCTCCTTCATATTCACTCCATTTTTTTATTAATGAACTTTAAGATTTTAAATTTCTCTCCTAAGTATTGCTCTAGCTATGTCCTTAAGCTTTGATATATAACTACATTGTTTCTATTTTAACAAATGAGTTACTCAGGAGATTGGTTTCCAAATGTATTCTAAACTATTTTTTATTGTTTTTTTATTTGTTGTCAATTCTTAAAAACTTGTTGAGACTTTTTGTGGACTGTGATGTCAATTTATGTAAATGTTGACTGTTTTCTTAAAAAAGAATATGTATCCTTTATTGTTGAATTTTGAGTAAAGTGTCAGTTTGTAGTTATAGTTTTTAAGTTTTTAATAAGCATCTTCATAAAAATGAGTTTAAATTTCCTACAATGATTGTACATTTGTAATTCTCTCAGCTTTTATTTTACATATTTTGAGGTTTTGAGATTATGCTTTTAGAGACATACAGCTTCATGAATGTTATGTCTTCTTGATGTAGTGCTCCTTTTGTTATTATGAGTTTCTCTTTATCTCTTTTAACATAATATGTATTGACCTATATTCTATTTGTCTGCTATTGATACTCTGATCCTCCCCCTTTCTTCTGGTTAGGAATTCCTGGTATATCATTTGCCATCTCTTTATTTCTAAGTTTCTGTGTGATTTTGTCTTTTGAAAATAGGTCGTAGCTGGATACTTTAAAAATTCTTATCTGATAATTTCTAATTTTTAGTAGGTACATTTAATCCATTTATTGTGGTTAGTATTATATTCGGCATATTTCTTCCATTTTATTTATTCTAATTATCTTTCTTTGTTTCTTCCTTTTTTTCTTCTTTTTTGCCTTTTCTTAAATTTATAAGGTATTCTGTATCCCATATTTTCCTGTTTGGTTTTGGAAGCTATAGACTGAAGTTCTATGACCCTAAAGTTCCATCTGAGCCACCAGGGAAGCACCTTTACCATCTACATTTAACTGCAAATGTTGCAAAGTATAAAGATTTTCAGTATTTTATCCTTCTCTTGAATAGGCAAGAGTCTTAGTACATTTTAACTAATGAACACTCCCTTTCCCATCATATTATCTTGATTAATATTTTGTTTAACCATTTAAAAAAAGTATTTTTATGCTCACTAAGGATTCTTGATTTATATACGCTACTAAAGATTCAGTTTTGTGTTGTAATACATCCTTTAATGGCACTTTTAATGAAGGTTCAAGGCTGATAAACTCAATTATTTTTAATTAAAAAAAATTCCTTTATTTTTAAACTCACTTTAAAATGATAGTTTAACTAGGTATAAAACTCTAGATTAACAATTTCCCCCCTCAGATTTTTGAAGATATCACCCCCTTGTCTTCTAGAATCTATTGTTATTGAGGAGTCTACCATCAATGCAATTTTCATTCCTTTATAAGTAACTTCTTTTTCTTCAAGTACCTTTCAATATTGCCTTTTTATCCTTGAAATTCTACAGTTTTACTGCAAATATAGAGATATGGATTTATTTTTATTTATTCTGCTCAGTATTCAAAATGCATTTTTCCAATTAATATGTTTTCAAATGTTGTTTCTTTACCATCCCAAGTTTCTTCCAGAACTTTTATTAATATTAGACATAAATTGGAACTTCTCAATCTCTTTCATGGCCTTAACTTTGACTCTGGGCTACTTTTTTTGGGTGATTTCTTCAAGACAACCTTCCCATTCACTAATTCCCTCTTCCTCTGAATTGACTAGAATATATTCTATCTAAAGATTTTACCTTTCTAACTGGTTTTCTTTTATATTTACCAGTTCTCCTTTCATTTATGCCTGCTCTGTTTCATAATTATCTTTTAAAAATGGATGTTATTCTTTGAGTATTTAAACCACACAAAGTTTTTGTCAGATTGTCATATTAATATCTTTTGGACAAAACTGATCTAACAAGTGTTAATTTTGTTGACTGTTTTTCCTAGTGTTGGGTATCTTTTTGAATGCCCATTTGAGTGGGTGTCCTTTTACCTTCTTTCTCTTCATCTTTTCTATCCTAGAGGTTTTATAGAGGTCTCTGGTTCAGAACTAAATGACAGCTTGAGATCCTGCCCAACCATGGTATTAGTGATCTCTCCCTGAGTAGTAGAAGCACGTGGTTTTTGGTTGCTGAGCTGTGAGTACTTCCTTGTTCATCTAAAAAGGCTTACAGTTTCATGGAAGCAGTTCTGGTAGTGTCATCAGCTTTTTTTTTTTTTCCCAACCTTCTTTCTCTAATGAGAAAGTTCTACTTCAGTGCTTAATGTTAAGCCATGAACCTAACTCCAGTCATCAACTCTGCTTGGAGCAATTTAGTCCTCCTTACTCCACAGGAGCTTCTTTTTATCCTTCTAGATTTGAAATTCAGCCAACTGCAGCTTCAGCATTGTCTACCATTTCAACATTAATTCACTGAGAAAAAGAAAATTAGCTTCATTTGTGGAAGCAGAATTATTTAGAGTTGGACAGACCAGGGTGCCAGCCACAGACCCACCACTTACTAGCTGGAAGTCTGGGGAAAGTTATCTAACTTGTTTGATTATGTTTAAATTCATCAGTTAGAAATGATAATACCTACCTCACAACTTTGATGGGATGAAGTTTGAAACAGTGTCTGGCACCCAGTAGATGCTCACAACATGCATTAGAATGATTATCAACCAATCATTTTAAAACATAAATATTTAGTTGCAAACAAATCCATATTTGTAACCAGAAGTCCCCCTCCCCTAAATATGGGATCTGGACTTAGAGACTTTCTCCTCAGTACTCTCTTCATGCCTCCTTCCTGGTACTTGCTGATCAAGATGCTTAATAATATGAATTTTAACAGGCTGATCATAGGTTCTTACAACAGATCAGGTAAAATTTCATTAATTTAATTTGGACTTTATGATTTATATCCAACTGTCAAAGTATTCTTGAGATAGTTTATAATAACAGACACATGTACAATAAATTAGATGAATAAGAAAAAGAGAAGTTTGAACCATAGAGGAGAAAGGGGGAATACTTATGCCAAAAACCTGAGCTAATTGTTTCTGTAATTGAGAATTAAATTTGTTTAAGGCTTCTTGGCAGCTGAAGGCAAAAGAGTGGAAAGTGATGGGTGACATAGTTCTCAATGGCTAAAGTTTTTCTCTTAAGTAGTTTGGCAAGGTTACAAGGGACTAAAAACCATTTAGGGGTTGAACTCCATTCCGGGTACATGGTGTGGAAGAAGGAATTCTCTACATAGAGATGAAATCTATCCCTCTGGCTTTAGAAATAGGCTGAACAACTCTGGATTTGGGTGACTTATTGCAAATATGACTCTCAGAGACAGGAAGCTGGGATTGAGAACTTTTTAAACAGTAATGTTTTGAAAACTTCAGGTAGTAAAAGATACATATTTATTGCCAAAATTTGGAAAATACAAGAGTATAAAGAAGAAAACAAAATTGTCTCTTCATAATCCCATTGCCTACAATCATTATCAAAACTTTAATGAATTTCCTTCTAGACGTTTTTCTACGTGTACATATATTAGCTGACTTCTTGTAGTGAACTTCCAGTAAGATGACTATAAATTAGGTGGTCTTTGGTCCAAGTGGTTACTATATTTAATAATAAGAATATCTATTGCTTGCCTATTGAATGCCCAATGTGCTCCAGATACTTACTGGTATTTACAGTCCTAATACCAACAGGTACAAGGCAGTTTTTCATGTTTGCAAAGAGGTTATATAACTGGTTTTAAATAACACCTGGTGAGAGGAGGAGCAAGAACACATGCTTGGGTGTGTCTGACTCTGCAGGGTAGTGTTTCTCTTTTACTAGGTGCTGCTTGTCTGAGACACAGGCATCTCCCTGGTGCCTGGTACTCGCCTGTGACTCCTGGGAGCAGGGGTGCCTGGGTCTGACATCAGCTCAGCCGGCTCCTGGGTGCCAAATGGCCAGAACAGAAAGCAGAAGGAGCTCATTCTTTCCCTTATCTCTCTCTTTTCTTTTCTCCCCTTCCCCTACATTTTGGAGGTCACTAACTCCAGCATGTGAGGTTTTCAGGTTAGCTCAGGCAGCTGTTCTGATGGGTTTTGTTCTGATAAAATATTGTAATTCAAACATCTTTTATGGGGATCAAGGTAAGAGGAAGTCCAAAATCGTGGTTCTGTTTTCAGTCCCCATGATACCGGAGAGCAGGGAACATTCTTGCGTGTCACTGTTATTACTGTGCTTTACAATTGAAGCTTTGTGCAGTTGTAAGTTCCTTCTCTCTTGAGCCCCCTTATCTGCCCAGAAACTTCTCTCTTGGGTGAGTCACAGACTGAAGCATCCTACAGCAGCCCTTAAGGAACTATTAATAACCTGCTCCCTCTACATGATCCAGGCTACATGGTGGCCAAGACAGGCTGGCTGCCACACCCAGAAGGGGCAGTTAACTGTGAGTGGCCTTTGGCCAATGCGAGTAGTGTCCTGTGTGCCGGGGGTGCTTCTGCCCGAAAACTGGCCAATCTTCTCCCCTCTTCCTCACCACTTTTGGGGACCGATGAGCTAAGTGTTGAAGAACCAAGAGGCCTAAATGTCAGGGCTCCTGGTTGTCCACATGGTGAGCTGAGATCCTCCAAGTGGAGAGCTCTGAGCTACCTGGATGAATCTGGCTGGGTTGACAGTGGATGTGACTCAGCAACTGAGATGCCCTCTCTCCACTATATTTGCATAACTCTAAGCATAGGGCTTTGTCTTTCCCAACAATTACTCATTTGACCCTGGCACAACAGAGTCCGCTTCCTGAAGGAGATGTTTGTGGGAAGAAAAGTTTTAAAAGGATGTTACACACCTGAGCTTCCACACTCCATATGGTGGTAATTCATCTCAATTGCTGGAAGTATAAAACATGGCAAACCACGAAGAGGCTGGTTTTCCCAATGTGCCAAATGACTTGCCCCTGAGGCTTGAGACCCATTTAATAATAATAGCAACCACAACACACACAGTAGTTATAATAAGAAATAACTCTTGCATAGCACTGAACATGTTACAGGAAGTAATCTAAGCACTTTACCTATATTAACTCATATTTTCCCTATTTTACAGACAAGAGATGAAACACAATGAATTTACTTACCTAACATCACAGAGTTAGTAAGAGACTGAGCCAGAATCCCAGGAATTCTAGCTTCTTAACCCAGACCACAAGTTTGACTTGAATGTTCATATGAGAGGAATAGTGGAAGATAGAAGAAAACCATAAATTTTGCAACATATGGCTTCTCAAATCCAAGGATGGCTCAGGTGGTCCTCCCACACTTAGCATATCAAGGTTCTGTCATGTTAATTCCATATTCTAGATCTCAGAGAAGCTGTGGCTGGCTGTTTGGAAAGACAGAAAAAATCCCCCAAACCTTGAGCTGGCCAGAAGGGTTTGGCATTTTGGATGGATGTGAAGAGCCTCTCACCATCACACAATAGGGCTTATGGACCATACTGGGGAGAGGCCTTGGCAACACTGCCCAGAAATGGACCATGCCAGCTGAGAAGAGGCCCCATCCAGGGAAAACTCTGATGACTGGAGTGTGCACATGTAGATGGTAACTGGCCAAGGGGTGGGGGCAGTGAGAGTTTCCAGACAGTTATTGGGAAAATGCTGAGGTGGCCTTCATGGTTTCTCACTCCCAGGTCATGGACCCTGAAGAGATTGCTGTCTTTCATGTTGTAGCTGTCTATGGCCTTGGATTAGTTTTCTATGACTGCTCTCACAAATTACCATGAATATAATAGCTTAAAGCAATACAAATTTATGGTTCAAGAGGTCAAAAGTCTGACATAGGTCTCACTGGACTAAAATCAAGGTATTGGAAGGGCTGTGTTCCTTTCTAGAGCTTCTAGGGGAAAATTTATTTCCTTCCTTTTCCTGCTTCAGGAGGTTGTCCACATTTTTTGACTCATGGCCCCCTTCCACCTTCAAAGCCAGCAATGGCCCATCAAAGTCTTTCTCATATCACATCATTCTGACTCTTCTGTTTCCCTCCACATTTACAGGCCCTGTGATTACATTGGGCCCACCTGTATAATCCAGGATGTTATTTCTAAAGTCAACTGACTAGCAACCTTAATTTCATCTGCTTCCTCAATTCTCCCATGCCATATAACATAGTCATAGGTTCCAGGGATTAGGACATAGACATCTTTGTGAGGTCATTATTCTGCCTACCATAGGCCCCAAATGGAAAAGCTGAGAACCCTGATCATGAGCATTCAAGCCCAACTGAGAGCCTACTAAGCAGCTGGCAGTCTCTGCTGCATCCTGGAGAAGAATCACCTGGGGTCTGCTGCAGAGAAAAGGTTGGGAAATCACATAAACGATGCTTAAAGGGCTTCAGACACACCCATCTTCCTGAGAAGACTCAACTCAAAGTCTAGAGCATCAATGCCTATGCTCCCCACCAGAACCTAGAAAAAGAACCATCCCACAGGGTCAAATTAATGACAGTAGCCAGGAATCCTCCTGAACAATGACCACAAGACACAGTTTCTAGGAGAATATGAGCATTCTCCACAGGTAACTCAGCTCCAAAATCTTGAAAGTGTATCCAGAACATTTCTTAATCATGTGTTTTGGATACATTAGGGACACTTTATTCAAAAGCAGTTTGAGCCTGTGGGTGTTTCACATGTCTCCCTTCTAGGGTTGTTAATGTAGTACTTGTAACATGCTTCTATTTCTTGGTCTTGACAGAGCTCCTTCAAGATTATGCAGGAGAGAGGCCTCTGATTCCAACACTGCTTGGCTACCCATTCAGGGTTAACTCCAGCTATACACTTTTAGTCTGACCAGATTGAAAAGTTTGGATTTAAAAATTTTAAGCATTGTCTAGTCAAGGCTATGGTTTTTCCTGTGGTCATGTATGGATGTGAGAGTTGGACTGTGAAGAAAGCTGAGCGCTGAAGAATTGATGCTTTTGAACTGTGGTGTTGGAGAAGACTCTTGAGAGTCCCTTGGACTGCAAGGAGATCCAACCAGTCCATTCTGAAGGAGATCAGCCCTGGGATTTCTTTGGGAGGAATGATGC
>NW_011494811.1:3240400-3273594 GCF_000754665.1 Bison bison bison
GGAGGAATGATGCTAAAGCTGAAACTCCAGTACTTTGGCCACCTCATGCCAAGAGTTGACTCATTGGAAAAGACTCCGATGCTGGGAGGGATTGGGAGCAGGAGGAGAAGGGGACAACAGAGGATGAGATGGCTGGCTGGCATCACTGACTCGATGGACGTGAGTCTGAGTGAACTCCGGGAGTTGGTGATGGACAGGGAGGCCTGGCGTGCTGCGATTCATGGGGTCGCAAAGAGTCGGACGCGACTGAGCGACTGATCTGATCTGATCTGATAATTATTTAAATTTTCAGTGCTTCTAAGCCACTCCAAAATCATGACAGTAGCTTTCTCTGTTGGTGTCTTACGAGCAAGGCTGATTCCCTCTGTGATTTTGGTCAGGTTACTTGACCTCCCCACGTCTCAGTTTCCTCATCTGTACCTTGAGGATAATAAAAGCACCTGCCTCAAAGGGTTGGAGTCAGGAGCAGATGAGAGACCACACAAAGCCCTTAGAATAGAGCACAGTACTTGGTAAAAGCTCTGATACATCTTGGCTGTTACAATTATCAAAGACCTAACAAGATATGAAGCTTTTCTCTTATAGCCGGAGAACCAGTCATTTTGATATCTCAAGAACACTGATATTCACTCAATCTTGACTGCAGCCGATATATTCCTGAGCAAAGTTTCCTTTGTATTGCTCTACAGGAATACTGTTCCCATATGGCTGTTTCTTATAGTCAAAGGGAGACATCAAGCCCCATTTCAAGTGGGTGAATGACAGGCAGATGGAGAGCAGAGCAGCTATACCAAGGTCTCTTCTCAGTTTGGAATAGGGGCACAAATACAGCAGAGGGCATTCTCTTGGGGCTCTCTGGTGTCCAGTTTATCTTAATTCAAACTCAAAAGGGAAGCCTCCCAGAGCAATGTCACGTGGCCCTCAAGGTCAGCCCAATCCTACTAATTCAAAAGGCCACCTGGACAATCTTTCTCATGAACAGATTTTGGCCAAACCAGCTTGAATGCAGCTTCAAACCTCCATGCCCCAGCTCCACTTCCATCTCTGTACTTTGTGGCACAGTGTTGAACAACACAGAATGGTCACTGGGTTCTGTAAAGAAGCCTGAGTCCTCGGGCTTCCCGCCCCACCCCAGGACTGCTTGCTGACCTCTGACCTCATGCCTGGTCATCTGCTCTTTCCACTCTCATGGTAGTTCCCCAGCCTGCCTCCAAACAGCCAGATTCTACAACCAAGACCAGAAGGGCTTCAGGGCTGGACAACTTCAACCCCAAATGGCATACGGGCCACAGAAATTCCTCAGATATGGACCCCAAAGCAAAACAGCCTCTGGGGATTCAGTTTCTCTTACCAACTTTGAGCTGAGGGAAAAACATTTTAAAGGCATGTGAGGAAAGCTGTCAGAGAACTGTTTTGCTCAACATCAAATGCATTCCAGGCCTTATCTAATCAGGGAGTCTTCTTCACAGCTGATGCAGAGTTCCTGCAAATTGTTCCCGAGCCAGGGAAAGGGGCCTTGATTTTAAATACAAAATAATGGTCCTTTTGGCGCAGGCAAAGTTGGTTGGCAGCTGGAGGTTTGGGGTGACCCCTGACCCTCTCCCACAGTTCCTCCTGAGTCCCGCTGCACAAAACTAAGCCATCCTCAAATCCCAGGCTCTAATTGGCTCTGGTTTGTTTTGCTTTTCTATTCTATCTAGAGCTTCAAAAGGCGCTTCCATAATTGTTTGAGGCATGAAAAAGGCAGGTTTCAGCTTTCCTAACTGGAATTGGAGGTAATTACTGTCTTGCCCACACGAGCCGGTACATGCTTCAAATCAGATGGCCCTGGGTTGTTTTATAAAGTGTAGCTGGGCCTCTGAGCCAAGAGAGGGAGGGTTATGGAGGCTTCCAAAGGCTTTGTTCCAGAGAGAGAAGAATTTGAACACCTCAGAGACGGTGAAGGGAATTTCCGTATTCTTCTGTGGTCACTGCAAGCTCTACCCAAGAGGCTTGGCTTGAAAAGATTGTGTCCTCAATCTCATTCTAACAAATTCAGGGGAATTTTTGGTCCTCTCTCTAAAGAGACAGAAGCCTGACACCTCACAGGACTCCCATTTTGTTTGTGATCAGAAATGACAGGCTTGGCCTGGGCTGTCCTCCTGAGACACCTCAGGATGGGGCCAAACTAAGCCAGGCATAGTGAGAGCCCACCTCAGAGCATCAGATTGGGGTTCACTTTTATACTCCCAGCAAACCCAAATACAGAGTCTCAGACTCACCTCCCCAAGTGTGGACTGGGAAGCAAGACCCTGTTTCAAATCTCAGCCTATGAGCTGCGTGTCCATAGGCAGCTGAGTCACACGGCAAATCCTTCTTGGCCTCCCCTATAAAGTGAGAAGAGTGGCCCAACCTCGTTGCTGTGACATAAATGAAGTCAGCTGTGAAAAGTGCTTGAGTGTAGCACTCACTACACATAGTGAGTGCTCAGTTAATGTCCACTGTTATTAGCTAACATAATTGTCAGGGGCCTGGTTATGATGCCAGAGGAGCCACTCTGTAAGTGGTGGAGATTTTCAAGGCTCTCAGGAGTCTTGCAATGGAGGAAGAAAAGAAGCTGCTGCAGGAGGAACGGAAGGAAGCTGAAAGGGGGACAGAGTGATCACCCCTACCCACAAGTGTCTTCCCTCCTGAAGGCATCACCATAGATATACTAGGTTTCCTAAAACTGCACAGACTTGAGATTTAGTTTTGCCTTTTTTCAGTGATATACCTCAGTGAGGCTTAGGTGGTTAAACAGCACTCACACACCAGTGTGAACTGGTTTACTTGCTTTCTCCCTAATACCTACACACGCAGCATCTCCAAGGGGCCGAGGAACTTGGAACTGAGGAAGAAAGAGAAAACAACAGAGCTATGAAGCACTTCCTAGGACAAGGCTAGTTGTTCCAGTTCTGGAAGTTCTAGTTTAATCCACTCACTGGCCCGCAGACAGCCTGCTTGGCTCATGGGGAAAAAAAGATGTGGGAGTCAGTGTCCTGGGGGCTGTGAATTGCTTTTCTGATTTTTGTATTTGCACGTCCACTACTCCTAAGTGCAACCGACCAGACTTTTCAAGTGGCTTTCTGTCCAAGAGAGCTCCATATGGGCAGCCCAGGGTGCAGGCCTCAGTCATTTTACACATCGTCCCTAAATGACCTCGTCTGGGCCCTCTGATGAGGGCCCCAGTCTTCTTCTGTGTTGCTGACTCCCAAACCAGCTTCTCTCCTGAGTTGGGAATTCAGTTGCCTACATGACATCTCCCTTTCAAGTGTTCCCAACTGAACTTTCAGCAACCCCTTCTCCCCACCCCGTGCCATCCAAAACAATGAAAACAAAAAATCCTATCAGTAAGGTTTCCTTGTAAATGTTCTCGCTGTGGATGACCATCAAAACCATTGGTCTCTTTACACCATGTGCTCTTCTTTCACAGCATTTCAGACAAGGTAGAATATATTTATTTTTATATATTTTTGTATAATATCTGTCTCTCAATAGACTGAACTTCATGAGGATGGGATGTGGTCTATTTGCTTTCTGTTCTTCCTTGACACATAGTGGTGGGGGGTTTAGTCACTAAGCTCTGTCCGATTTTTGAGACCTCATGGACTGTAGCCTGCCAGGCTCCTCTGTTCATGGAATCCTCCAGGCAAACAATACTGGAGTGGACTTTTTCTTCTCCAGGGGAATCTTCCCAATCCAGGGATGGAACATGGGTCTCCTGCATTGCATACCAATTTTTTACCAACTGAGGCACCAGGGAAGCCCTGATGCATAGTAGGTTCTTGCTAATTATTTGCTAAATGAGTGAGTGATTTCAAAGTGGAGATGAGGCTTTGGGTAAGGAGGAGAGTTCGTAGGTACAAGAAGGCCATGAAACCTCAGAAAAAATACTTGAGATCACATCTTGCTTTCCTGAAGTAGGCCATTTGGCCACTTCCCCCTTCCACTTGATGAAGTTTCATATTTGATAAAAGCCCTGAACAGTCAGAGCAAACAAGTAGGCCCTGCTTGTGAACTTAATGAAGTGCTATGAGCCTGAATGCCTGATATGGGGAGTGCCTAAATTATACTCAGCAACATGGTGGACTCTCAACTATCCATTCCAGTGGATAATTAAATAGCCAATAATATAATAGTTCATAATTTAATAGTTCATAATCTTGAAAGTTTTACATGTGGCTTTATATTTCTGAATTTGTATCAGGATACAAGGAGCTCTAATGGTTTAAGAATTCACAATAATTTGAGCTCAAATGTCCAATGTTACTGTCCCAGTTGCCTGTTAACAACTCCTCTGGGCTCCTGCTGCTGCTAAGTCGCTTCAGTCGTGTCTGACTCTGCGCGACCTCATAGACGGCAGCCCACCAGGCTCCCCCGTCCCTGGGATTCTCCAGGCAAGAACATTGGAGTGGGCTGCCATTTCCTTCTCCACCTCTGGGCTCCAACCACATGCAAGAAAAAATAAAATAAAATACTGCTTTGGGCTTGGGAGGGAACTGCAGTGGTATTTTTTTGGGGAGTGGGGCTTCATCAGAATTGGAGTCCAAACTCCAGCCCTTCCTTCCACTTACCAGCTCTATTTTCATGTGGTCTGGCCTGGTCTTTGCTTTCTCATCAACACCTACCTCCCAGAACTGTTCGGAAATGTAGTCAAGTTTTCAGAAAAAATTAATCTGTACTATTCCCTCAGGTAGATGCAAAACAAGTCAAAAGCAATGTTGATCCCTCTGCAAAGTTTCTGTTTCACCTCTGAGGAAAGAAAGATCTCTCTTTTCTTCTCTTTTTCTTTCTTCTTTAAAGGACCTTCTCTTCCTGATCCAGTGGGCTAAAGTAAACAAGGACCTTTTTTCATAAATCATATCTGATTGTGAAAGCTCCCGCTAATGCCTCTACAAACCTGAAAGAAAATTGCTCTCCTAGGCAATCTAATATGGAAACACTGGGTCCTGCCTGGGCTCCTCTGCCTGGAGCCCTGGGTAGGGCTTCCACTGCCCCTATCGATGGCATGAATGGTGGTGAATTTCTTCACGCTAATGCATATGTCTGGGCATTTGCTCATGTTGTCTTGGGTCCAAGTTTCAAGGTTAGAATGTGGAGACATCCTGCGATCCAAGGCAGAACCAATCATGTTGTCAGTGGATGGATGGGACCCCAGAATTCCCACCTCCTTTTCCCATCATGAAGTTTATATCTCGAGGGAAAACAGCTGTCCGGGTTCAGGCCAACTGGGACTGAAGCCAGCTGTTCCTTCTAGATGCCAAAAGCCAGATGTACACCCACTCTTCTCTCCCACTCCCTAAGACCAAAGTCTTAAACTTTATCAAATTTATTAATAACTTTGCTAAAAACACATCTCTCCAGGCTCCCTTCCAGAGAATTTGATTCAATGAGTTCAGGTTGACCAGGAAATCTGTATTTAAATAGCAACACCTCCACCCCTACCTTCTTTCTTTCCCTGGGAAATTCAGATACAATTGCTCTGAGAATCATACTTTGAGCAACAGTCTCCACAGTGAAAGCTGGTAAATGTTTAACAACTGATTTTGGAGGGAAGAGAGTCTGCATTGTAGCCTATTGATTTCCATGATGCAACTGCCCCCATCACGGTCGATTCAAGCTACCAACAATGACACCCTGATATAGCTTTGTTTTTCCCTGTATCCCCAGCTCTTGGAGTGGTTTATTTTAGTGACTGATTCCCACAGACCTCTAGGGGTTCCAAAGCAGAAAGAGAGGAAAAGGGAACAGGAAAGAAAGTGCAATTAGTGAGGGACCCTGGCCTTGGCTGCATCGACAACCTTGTTCGACCCAGCTTTTAGCAGGAGGAGGTTTTCAAACACCTGCTTCTGCCTTCGTTTGATAAGCTTTCTGGTCGACTCACATAAACCTGATCCTGCTGACCTAGGGGATGATGAAAAGGCTGAGTGTTGGGCACCTGAGGGGATGAAAGGGGCTGGGGGAGGACCATGGGGTGGTCATATGACCCGGGGTCGCCAGCGGCTTAAGCCCTTTTGTGCCCTGACCCCCACCTCCGGCTCTGGCCCAGCTCTGGAGGGGTTTTGGTGATTTCCTCCCACCCCCGACTAGGCAAACAGATGTGGAAAGGTCTCCAGTTCCCAGGGCTCCGGACACAACTGCTGGTTGTTTCTCCCCCGCCGATGGGGCCCATGATCACAGACAGAACAGTTACACATCACTCACCAAAGAGCTGGGCCTAGTCAGGTGTGGGTTCAAACCTACTCTGTGTGTCTGCAGTGAAAAACTGAACTGAAACAGACTGAAAAATAACCCCGTCCCTCCCTGCCTTGCTCTAAGTCCACTTTGTGGAAATGCTGAGGACTTTACGAGAGGCCGGCTTATTAGCTTTTCCACGGCGACCAAATCCTCACGGGTGCCCTGACCTTTAGAACCAATGCAGCCTCTCGGGCCTGCTGCTTCTCTTGTCCTGATTGGTGGTCCTGCCAGAGGGAGTGAGCCCTCTTGCCTGCTTTAAATCTGGAGCTTGAAGGACCCCACTGCTCTGAAAAGGGTGCCTCTGCAGTGCACTGAGCTTTTATAGCTCATTGGATGAAAGGGAGAGAAGAAAAGCATTATAAAGGGCTGCAGGTGTTAGCTTCCTCATTTACCTTAATTATACCACCCCGATCATCCGAGAATTCCCCAGAGCCTAGCTTTCTCCTACCATCCACACACCTTTCATAAGTGGGGCAAACAGAAACATAAAAATACCCTAACCTCCCTTACATAACCTTTCTCATATCTACTCTAACCACAAGAGTAAGCTGGTATCTAACAAGCTATGTATCTAACAAACATCTAACAATGTTTCCATTTTGTGTAACAGATGGTGGCCATCACAGTCTGACACAAAGACCTGGTACACGCATGTGTTAGCATGTAGTACACTCACCTACAAATGCTCTAAGTGATGAAACAGGATCCATTTCTCTAAAGCAATGGGTCTCAAAGTGAGGTCTATGGACCCCTGGGGTCCCTGAGACCCTAAGAAGGTGTTTTCGAGGTCAAAACTATGTTCATAATTCCAAGATGTTATTTGTCTGCTTCACAGTGTCGACATTTGGGTAAAATTGTCATATTCTTCACTGCCACAAAGTCGGACCAAAAAAAAGAAACCAATTTCACTTAAGTGTGTCTGAGATGGAGCAGTAAAAATTATTAATTTTATGAAATCTTGCCCAAAGTCCAAGTCTAAAAGAGTATTATGCGTGGCAAACTAGAAAGTAAGCATGAGGCATTTCTGGTGCTTTCTGAGGTACAATTGTTTGTTCAGAGAAAAAGCATTTGTGAGAGCGGCGGAGTTGTGAGTTGAACTAGCCACTTTCATGAAATATCATGTTTACTTGAAAGGCCTGAATTACCACGGTTATTCAGACTTGGTTATTTGACAGTCATTTTCTCCAAAAGGAACAATCTGAACTTGTCATTTTAAGAAAGATAATCGACAGTGCTCGTTGTCAAAATAAAAACTTTCAAGCAAACGTTAAAATTTCTGAAAACTTGTATCTGTCTCAGTGAGCTTTATACTGTTTCAGTACTTAGTGAGGTTTCAGATAAGATCAGTGGTGATATCAACAAATGTGAATTTTTAGTTTTCATCATGAAGTAGATCAGATTCAGATCCGCATAACTTAGTGAAGCAATATTTTCCAAATGACCATGCATAGATTACAAAATCATGCATGGGCAAAAGATCCATTCAGTGCAACACAGACCAAACAGATTTTAATGAAACTGAGTACAAAGAGTTCATTGAGATAGTTTCAGATTCCACACTGCAAGTAACCTTTAATAAACGACCATTTATCGAGTTCTGGTATAGTGTCAAAGAAGAATATCTACAATTATCTGAAAAGGCTATTAAAAATATTCCTCCCTTTTCCAACTTCGTATCTATGTGAGGCTGGGTTTCCTTCATAAACTTCAACCAAAACAATATTATCACTGCTGATTGAATGCAGAAGTAGATATGAGAATCCAGCTGTCTTCTATTAAGCCAGACATTAAAGAGATTTGCAAAAATGTAAAACACTGTCATTCTTCTCATTAAATTTTGTTCTGTTTTGTTTTGGAAAACAGCTATTTTTACAGTAAGATTGTGCTATTTTAAAGTTTTAAACAAATAAAATTTTGGATTTTTGTTAATTAATAAATAGGAATTTATTCATATAAATATACATTAAATGGTTAACAAATAAGCATTAACACAATATTGACTGGGAGATTTTTGCAGAAACTAATGCCCGTGGCTGGCAATTTATTATGTAAGTATATATCAAAACAGCCACATTTGAGCAAGTATCAACAACTTTTGTTTAAAATAGTTTTCTGTTCTAATTTTTAATATGGTAAATGACTTAAATATCTATTGCTGCATAGCAAAATACTCCAGAACCTAGTGGCTTAAAACAACAATAGTCACCAAACAGATAAAGACGACGTGGGACATACAGGATGGAATACTACTCAGCCGTAAATGAGAATGAAATAATGCCATTTGCAGCAACACGGATGGATCTAGAGAATGTCACGCTGAGTGAAGTGGCTCACAAAGAGAAAAACAAATACCATATGATATCACTTATATGTGGAATCTAAAATATGACACGAATAAACCTATCTACAAAGTAGAAACAGACTCACAGGCACAGAAACAGACCTATGGTTGCCAAGAGGTAGGAGGGCGGGGAGGGATGGATTGGGGGTTTGGAATTAGCAGACAGAAACTAGTATATAGAGGAAGGATAAACAACAAGGTCCTACCGTACAGCACAGGGAAATAGTCAAAATCCTGGGATAGACCAGAATGGGAAATATGAAAGAGTATGTGTATATATGTGAATAACTGAATCATTTTGCTGTACAGGAGAAATGAACACAATATTGTAAATCAACTATACTTCAATAAAATAAATATAACTCCCCCCACCCTCAAACACACAACCATTACCTTTACCCCTTAGAGTTGCTGCGGATAAGGAATTCAGGAATGGCTGGGCTCTTTCTCTTGAGAGGTTGTAGCCTTAAGGCCTGACCAGGGCTAGGGTATTTGCTGTCGAGGTAGTACACTCACAAGCCTGGCCAGTTGTGTCTGGCTATTGTGAGGGGCCTCATTTCCTCTTCACATAGGTCTCTCCCAGTGTCCTCTAAATGCGGCAACTGGCTTTCTCTGGAGTGGACAGTAGAAGAGACCAAGTAGAAACCTGTAGCCCCTTTTAAGGCCTAGTCTCTGAAGCCAGCTAAAGTCACGTACCCTCACTTCTGCCATTTTCTGCAGCCACACAGACCAGCCCTCATTGAACACACAAGGGCAGGAATGCTGGGAGAGAAGGATCACTGGGGACTATCCAGGAGGCGGGTTACCCCCGGATTTATCAACAGATGCAAACATGGAAACAAAGGCTTTTGGGGGGGCTTCAACAAGTTTTACGTATAAAGGGGTCCTTAAGAGCAAAACCTAGAGGAGGCATGGCAACCCACTCCAGTATTCTTGCCTGGAGAATCCCCATGGACAGAGGAGCCTGGAGGACTACAGTCCATGGGATTGTAAAGGGTGGGACACGACTGAGTGACTAAGCACAGCACAGCACATGAGCAAAACATGTGAGAGCTGATAGCCTTGTCGATTCTTTTTCTTCTCTTTCTCCTTCATCTCTCTTTCCCTCTCCTCTTCCTTCTTCTTTGTCTCCTTGCTCATAGTCATACGATCATTTAGGCAACTTCTTGCTCACTTACCCTCCATGACCTTGGGGACAGTTCCTTCTAAACTCAAACTTATCTGGGGTTCCTTTATGAGTTTAACCCTCCTTGTAGCCTTGACCTATTGGATTTTTTTTTGCCTGGCAATACTTGGGGCTCAAGTCAGCTCTAGTCTTCTCAGGTCAGGCTCCCTGAACAGCTCACATCTCCAAGAGGGGGTTATTGGTGGGAGAAAAAGAGAGGCTCTGAGCCCAGTGCCTGGAAGCAAACTCAACAGGGCAGGGTCCCTGCCTTCATGGGGATGACAATTCTACAAGTGAGGAGAGAGAAAAACAATAAAACCAACACCCAAATGATACACAGTCATCTCTCTGCGGAAGCAAACCCTGCAGATCTGGGGACGTGGGTATCCATGGGGAATCCTAGAAGGGAGACTGTAGTAGGATAGAGAGTGATAAGTGTTAAGGAGGGGAGGCTGAGTCAGCTCAAAGCAAGTGAGAGTGCAAGGGGGTATGAGGAGAACTTGAGATGAGCCAGGTGATCAGAGGGAGCTTTGGTGAGAAGGTGACATTTTAGTGAAGACTTGAAGAGGTAAGAGAACAGCTGCAGCAAAGGCCCCAACAAGGGCATGTATCTTGTGTGTTTGAGAAAAGCAAGAAGGCCAGGGTAACTGGAGATGAATGAGCAAGGGGGAGAGGGGAGGGCGGAAAGGTCAGCATTAGCATGGGTGAGATTCTTCAGGGCTCCCATGGCCACTGGAAGGACTTTGGCTTTTTACTCTGGATGGGATGGGACTCATTGTGGGCCATTTGGGGATTTGGAGCAGAGTATGTTGAGAATACACTGCAAGGCAAGTAGAAGTACGTGGGCCAGTTAGTGGGAAGGGGAAAGAGAGAGGTTGGTAGGAGGTTATCACAGGTGATTGGAGAAGAGATGGTGGTGGCTTGAACCAGGATGCTGGCAGAGGGGATAATGAGAATTGGGTGGATTCTGGACAGATTTTGAAAGTAAAGCCAATAACATGCTCCAGCACCTTGGAAGTGGGGTGTGAAAGAAAGTCGGGGTTTAAGTATGACTCCATTTAGGTTTGGGTCGTAAACAGCCCAAGGGTCGGAGCTGCTATCACTTAAGAGAAAGTTGCAGGTGGAACAGCTTGCAGGGGGTAGATTTAGAAAGTTCCAGTGGACACAGTAAGTCTATACTGTTTCCTGAGTTTTCTGTAGAAGCCCAGCTGTACTTTCTCCATGGGTCCCCAAAAGCAGAGGTTCTGAGTACTTGCACAGGCCCTTCTCCTGCCAGCCTGACAGTAGACAGTGAAAAAAAATCACTCACTGTGTGCAATTTAATTTAAAAGAGCAGGAGACTATTGTTCTTGAGCCTCTCACTCTTTAATTTTTTCTTTGTCTTTTTTATGGGAAATGAAAGAAAACAGCCAGGGGAGATATGATCTCAGGTCTAGAAATCCTAGCAGGTAATTTGGGAGTTGAAAGCAAATCTCCCCTGAAATGCATTAAGCAGGTGAAGGGGATTCCAGCTTCAACTCTGAAACCACACCTTCTCCTGGCCTGGCAAATAACTTCCTTCCAGCCCCAGGCAAATCCACTTCCACCCACCAAATGCCTGCAGTTAATAAATGTTCAACAACAACAAAGCCCCAAAGTAGAAAAAAGAAGACTGATTGGAGGCTAAGATACCAGAAGGGCTGCTTGAGAGCCTCTCCCTGCAGGCTGCACCCTGAGAAGGAGCATTCAGGCAAGGAAGTGGGGGCCTAGGGCTAGGGGGACCCGGACACGACTGCTTTCAGAGTACCAGAGCAGGAGAATATCTGACTTGAGTAAAAATGATTGTATTTCTTGAGCAGATTTGCCCACTTGTTTCATTAGAACTTCACACCCTTCAAAATGCCTAAAAGCTCCAGGACTCATCACAAAGCCATGATCTCAGTCATGCCTCCTGCTAAGCATGGCAGGATTGGAGATTCCAAATTTGGGTCTCGATAAGTCAGCAGAGGGTTAACGGGGATGTTCTCAGGTCCAGGGAAAACTGAGAAAAATAAAGATTAGGTTATATGTTATGCTATGAGAAACTCACTCAGTATTACTTGTTATTCCCATTTTAGAGATCAGAAAACTGAGGCTCAGAGAGGTTGAATGGCCTCACAGCTGGTCAGTAGCAGGGCCAGGATGGAGATCCACATAGTAAATCATGGAGATTGCTGTTTGCTGGGTACCTATAATGAGACAGAAGTACCCTGTGCTTTCTGTGTATTAACACGTTCATTTCTCACGGGTTACTTCTTTTTCGAGGAAGTGAAACTGTCCAACAGAACTTCCTGCCATGACAGAAATGTTCTATGTCTGCACTGTCCAATACCATGATAATCACCAGCTCCACGTGGCTATTGAGCCCTTGCGGTGTGCCCAGTGGGATTAAGGAACTAAATTTTACATTTCATATCATTTTAATTGATTTAAACTTAAGATTTAAATGTAAGTAGCCACACATGACCGTGGCTACTGTATTGGATAGTGCAGTTGTAGCAGATTCAGTAGCATTTCCAAAAGTTTGTTAAGCATGGAGGCAAAAATTGCAACCCAGGGCTGACTGAAAGCACAGTTCATGCCTTTTCCCTCTTCCCTCTGCTCCCCAGCTAAGTCACCTGCATTTTGCAAAGTGAAGGGCTTGGGAATGAAACTGACCAGACAGTATATAGTCAGCCAGAAAAAAAGCCCGATCCCCTAAAGGCCAGGTCTGTATCTGAGCCTGCAGCCAAACTCTCCACTGGGGGCCTGAGTATCAGCAATTTTCCAGAGCCTAACTGGGGGTGACCTGATGGATTGAGAGTTCTCTGACTCACGGATCCCAACCCTGCTATTTCAATAGCACCATTTCCTTTTTTGGGGCTTAAGACTAATTGGTAGAGAGGTAGTGAGCTCCCAGGCCCAGCCTCACCCTGTTGAAACATGTAGCTCTCTTGGAAGGTTTCCACTTCAGGCACCGCCCTTGAGGTGCACCACCTGCCATGGGTCTGAATGCAAACGTTTAACCGGAGCTGGGCCATCGTCACTCTGTCAGCTTCTCTATGGCCCTCTAGTGTACATCTCTGCAGCATCACTCTCCTGCTCCAAAGACATTCCATAGTGCTCAGAACAGACGTCAAGTCTTCCTCCCCTGACCTGGGCTCTGCTCACTTCTCTGACCTTCTGTACCTTTGACATCCCTATTGCTCCCTCTGCTCCAGCTTAACTTTCCTGGCTGTTCCCCAAGACATCCAACAGGTCCTTGTCCCAGGTCTTCACATTTATTATTCCTTTTGCCTGGAATGCTCTTCATTCAAGCCTTGCCCAAAGGTCACCTCTTCAGAGAGGTCTTCCTGACTCTTCTGTGTGTAAAAGTGTTCCCCTCACCCCGTCTCTTCATCGTGCTTTACTTTTTTCAAGGGGCTTATCACTAGTTCATGTATGTATGTGTGAGTGTATAGATATATAGTATATATATTTGGCTTATTATATGTTGCCCCCACCCCAAGATGTAAACAGAATAAGGAGGGACATTGTCTTTTTCCACTCTGTATATCCATCGTCTAGAATGGAGTCTGGCACCTAATTGCTCACTGAATATTTGTTGAATGAACCCATGAATCAGTGAATGAATGTGTGCATGACTGCTCAGGGTGAGTGTGGTGGGGGTGGGGAGGCTCAGACTTGGCTTGCTCTACACAGATCAACGCATCCATGATTTGGATACTACATCGTGAGAGAAGAGATTTGTTAAATTTCTTTTGCCTTGGGAAAGTTATGGATCACAGATGATCCAAACCTCAGTGCCAAGTCCTCTGATTTATAATCGAGGAGTTATTCACACAGAGGTAAACAAGAGCAAAGGACTGACAAGCAAATTATATAAGAATGATGGGAAACAGACCAAGGGACCCCAATAATCCGTATTCCTTCAACTGGCTTGGGTTCCCCACAGCATCAGCTCAAACTTGGATCCAGAGAATCCCTGATGATTGTCACTCCCAGAACCCTTTGGGCTAGGCTGCCTAGGTGGTGACTGCAAGTGGAGGCATTCTAGTTAAGTCCATCCTTACATGACAGCGATATTACTAGGCCATCTAAAAGGCACATCCAGCCCAGCAGGTGTTTCCCAAGGGTGCCCAGGCTCACAAAGTTTTCCTAAAACCTGAACTTGGGAGGGGAGAAGATTTTCCTTTCCTTCTTTACTGTATTCCACAGACATGTACTTCTTTTATTCCATCTCAAAAAATTTAAAGAAACAAAATTAATGCACCTCAAAGTGTCTGGCTCATAGGGGATAATCAGTAAATATTAAACGAATGAACAAAAATATCAGGACAAAGGGGAACTGTGGCCTGGTGAGGAATGGTATTGTTGAGCAAACTGATAGTCAGAAACCATGGGCTGGACCCGACCCTGGCTTCGGACCTCAGTTTCCCTATTTGTAAGATGGGCTGGCTAGACTTGCATTTCCTTCCCAGCTCTGATACTCTATGATTCTCTGAACATGCCATCATAGCTTTCATGTGGACGAAGGTCTTACTCATGTCCTCCTGAAAGCCAGGGCTGCTGCTCTGGAGTAACAGAGGTGATTTCATAGAAATTCTCCCACACTATTTTTCATGTCCCCCATGAAAGAACGCTCTGGAAGGTAGCCACCATCAAAATAGGAAGGAAAGCCAGGCTGGGGTTCCATTTATCAGATAACTCAGGCTTAACCGAAGTTCCTGTTGCCCCATATGGTGATTCTGGGAGCTTGACCAGGTTTCAGAGGTTTTGTACTCAGAGCGGCAAGAAATCATCTCTGTGGCTTGTGGGATTTGGTACCTATTTCCCTTCTTCCCGCAGCTCAAGGCTGTGGGTGCCAAGTGAGGGCCCCAGTGACTCCCCTCTCCTTCCAGGGCCTCCGTGCAGCTGCTGCAGCCGGAGGAGTGCACCCCCCGCCCCAGCCCCCCAGAGGCACCATCAGAACACACAGCACGGGCCGGATCAGTTCCCTATACACCTCGGCGCTTTATTTTAAGCTGCTTGTGAATCCGACCATTTCCTTCTACTCTCAGAAGTGTCCTGAAGCACCAGCCTAAAAGAATTCAGACTCCTTCTCACTTCCGCAAATACCTCTGCAACTCTTGTTCACAGCCTGATGCCACCAGGAGGAAAAAGAACACGGGACTGAGAGTTGGAGAGCCAGAGTCCAGCAGGAGGCATCTCTCTTGGCCTCAGTTTCCTCAGATGTGAGGTCAGGACGGGGTGCTGGTCAGGCACCCTTCCTGCCTCTTCCTAGCCTCTTGATTCCTGCCTACCCTCTACCCACCCTCCACCCACCCAGAGGCACAGCCAGCTCTTTCTCATGAGGGAGTATTAGCTTTGTATGTGATGCAACTTCTACAAAGGCAGGGGCTCTTCTTTTTCTTTTATTTTTTATGTTCTTAGGTACTCTAGGAAGAGAGAAGCATTTTTATGATCCCAGTAACCAAACAACATAATGAAAATCATGGTAACCATCAGCCTAATAAAACCCATGGCAAAAGCCTCCACATTCTCAAACAAGACCCTGGGAATTCAAAGCTCTGAAGCCGTAAGTGGCCAGGGCCTTGCTAAAGGCCTTGGGACGCTGGCTGATGGCTGATGAAAGGATTTTAACGCGCCACTGAAATTCTCTTTTCCAAAATAACCACTTTGAAACCTGTTAATTACAGACACACAACCAGTCCCAGTCCCCCAGTAGGACCTGGGGCTGCACCAGGGAGAGCCCAGCTCCATGGCGGCCTGCTTCCATGGAGCTACACATGCTTTGTGTTGGGTGAATTAGCTTCAGGAAGAGAATCCAAATTAATTAAAACCACATGGCCACTCCCCTCACCCCCAGCCTCCTACCCCACCCCCCTCCCCTGGAGACAGAGGCCAGTTCAGTCTAATTTGGTCCAGTGTTTTTGTTTCCTAAAATCTGTCTTGGGCTCTGGGCCATTAATAGGTTGCAGCTGATTTTAATCTACATGAATCAGAGACCTGGCTTCTTGGGCTTTAAGGAGATTACAAATTGTGTGTCCCACAAACGGGATGGAAGGGAAAGGCCCTAGGTGGGGAGGGGTAGGGAAGCTGATCCTGGAAGGTGCACAAATGCTGCTCTCCATTATGGGGGTGGGTTTGAATGAGCTGTGGTCTCTCAAAGCTGGGGGAGGGGAGTGAAGAGGAGGTGAGGGTCTTGCTGCTCTGACCCCACGGTAGGAACACATAACCTGGGCCTGTGAAAACAGCATTCCAATCAAAGATCTGGATGGACAGAGAGATCCCTACTCACTTATCCTCAACAGGTTACTTTCCCAAGTGTTTGCTGGACATCTACCATGAGCTAAAGCAGGGGTCAGCAAACTACAGCCCATGGATCAGGTTGGTCCACAGTCTGACTGTGTAAATAAACTTGAATTGGAAGACAGCCATGCCCACTTGTTTATGTATTTTCTACGGCTCCTTTAGTGACCGTGGCAGAGATGGTATGGCTTGCAAAGCTGAAAATATTTGCTATGTGCCCCTCATAGTAAAAGTTTGCTGACCCCTTAGCTGGAGAACTATGGGGCGGCCATTCCACTCACAGGACAAGAGGAGACAGATTTAGGATCCACTCAGTTCCCACACCATACTAGGATCCTTGCAAATATTGCTTTCTAGGGAAGTGTCTTTATGCTCACTTAACCAGTGGCAACAGAGAACAAAGCTAACAATCTGGCCATTCAGTTATGGGTTCAAAGCACTTGCCCTGACAACACTATACTCCCATTTCACAGGTGAAGACATTTCTACCCAAGGAAGGATGTTACCCCGGGGCTGCAGTGGCTGTGACCTGGAATATCCCCTCCCCCTCCTTCCTTCCCCCTCATCTTCTTGGTTATACTGGGCCTCGAACAGAATCACAGCTCAACAGACTGCCACATTAACTTGCACAGAAGGTCAACTCTCTGTAAAGACCTCCAGCAGACAGGATCTGAGAATTCCTGTAAAGAATAATGATCTGTACTCCACATCTCCATCTCCACTGCTGTCCTCAGGTCCCTCTTCCTTGGCAAGCTCCTCCTCGAACTTCAGGTAGTGCCTCAAAGGATTGTAGAATTCACTAAGGAGTCATGAGCCACAATCTTTAGAGTCCTGCTGTTGTTCAGAGGTCTCCCAGTTCACTGCATGCTAAGTGAGTACTAACTCGCTTCAGTTGTGTCCAACTCTTTGCGCCCCTATAGACTGTAGCCTGCCAGGCTCCTCTCTCCGTGGGATTCTCCAGGCAAAAATACTGGAATGGGCTGCCATGCCCTCCTCCAGAAATCTTCCCAACTCAGGAACCAAACTGGAGTCTCTTGTGTCTTCTGCATTGGCAGGCAGGTTCTTTACTACTAGAGCCAACTGGGAAGTTCACTCCCAGCTTACTAGAGATTGTGAATTGCCTGAGGATGATGGAGGGGCTCCAACTGAGCCAGGATGAAGTATAAAGCAATTTCCTATCATCATGAACAACTGAAGTAAGTCCCAAGTTGAACCAGTGTAAAGCCTGGGAAATGCCCCCATCAGCATCTTTGGGTCCCACCATCACAGGGACTGTGCTCAGGAAGAGCCTTAAGCAGGACTTAGATCTTGGCTTGATAAAGGATAAGGTATGGTTCTCTGGCTTCCACCTTTTGATGAGCCTCCTAGTACATTCCCTGGTTGGTATTCTTCACTTCCACCAGGACCAAGAGTTGTGGGAGTAATCCTCAAAGATGTGCTTTGCCTAGACTTGGTCTCCTGATAGGGTTGGGCTCTTTGCTCCCTGGAGTCCAACAGCTGGGAGACTTTTGTTCCTGCTTCCCTCTACTCTAAACTAGAGAAAGAACAGAGGCTCATGACTGTCACATGGATATATCAGGAAACCATGCAGGTGTTCAGGACACCTGATCTAGCAAGGTCCTGAGCTGGGCTGATGAGCGAGCGATATTGGCTCTGTTGTCTCTGGTCATGGCTTCATGAGCCTTGAACGGAATGGAATGCACCATGGTTAATTAGCGGCCACTGAAAGTTTGTTACAAGCTGGGTGCCACATGCATGAACACTCTGGCAAGACAGACTCTGAGAAAGTTGCATGCCAAGGAGTTTGTAGAGTGCAGTGTCTCCCCACGTTGAGGCGTTCAGAAATGCCTGCCCACATGCACACCACGAGGTGATGGTGCAAACTCCTCAACTTGGCTGTGGATGGCAGCCTGAGGACCCTCTGTGATCTGGGATCCCCATGCAAAGAACAGAGTGCTGAAGTTAGGCGCTACCCTCTGTGCCAACAAACAAAGCTGAGTCAGAATAAAGCCGAGTGTAAAAGCTCATAAACAGGTTCTGGAGCTGGGCTCCCAAACTGGGGCTCAGAGTGAAGCCAGACAGCCGAGCTTAACAACGCATAAACACACAAGAACGCCGTGCTGCTATTGGCTGAGCAGATTGGGTGCTAAAATGGCTTCAGAGCAATGATGCAGGATGGCATTAATTTTAAGACTTGAGTTTAATCATCTCTCCCTTTCAAGCTTATAAAGGTGGGAACCATGGATTTTAAAACTGAAAGTTGATTTCACTGCTTCAAAAGGCATTGGCAGAGATTGCCCTCCCTTCCCTATCCTCTGGGAATACACTGTCCCTTGACTCACCTCTGACACCTGGAGCTTTTGCTCTAAATCATATTTTGTGTCCTGTATAAACAAGGGCTGGTAACTAGTACAGGAAATGAGCTTCACAAGCATTGAATGTGTACCAACCTGTGGTATGGGCAGTTGCCAGATTTTTTCTGAGAATTTTCAAAACTCGAAAAACTTTCTCTCAGCTTCCCCTCGGCACGCTTGAATGCACGCACACCCGCCATGAGGGCTAGCACACCCGAACGCAGAATTTCCCCTCAGTTTCCCCCGATACACACAAATGGAGACGTGTGTTCACACACAGCTGCCCTCCCATTCTCAAAACTTCCCCTTGCTTCTCCCCATCTAGAAATCTGAGCAGCTAAGCGTCTGGGGGCTCCCTGTCACCCTCTCAGACACACGTGAAGCTTTTTGCTCACTCAGCATACCCCCGGCACGTAGGAACTCAGAGCCAAGTGTGTTTAGGTTCCCATGTGTACACACACACACACACACACACACAGCCACATTCCAACAGGCCCAGTCACACACTTGACAGGCCTGGGTCTGCTTGCCATTGTTTCCCCTATGCCTCTAATGGGACATTCATGTAACAGAGAGGTTTGCCATCTGTTTTGTCGCATTTGCCCCGAGCCTGAGTGCTGGGAAGGTGGCTTTTTAAAAGTACGTGTGACAGTAGAGCCAAAGCAGGGACAAAGGCGGCCCTCCTGATTTCCTGCCTGAGTCTCATGTGCTAATAAGCAGGGTTAGAGAATTTCTTTATTTGCTGCCCTGTCTGAAACCAAACTGGGAGGATGGAGTCTCAGCCGAGGAATTTCCACAAATATTATTGTCAGAGGGTGCAAAAACCACAAAGCTAGTTTATTACAAATACAGCATGATGAACCCTGGATTAATTTTAATCACATTTTAGGTCTTATGCCCCAACCTGTGCTGGCTGTTTTACCTTGCTTGGTCCTGATATGGCTGGAAACCTAGCAGAGGTCCTTGACCACAAAAGAGAGGATCTCTGGGCATGTCCAGGTGGGGGCGTGAAAGATGACCCTGTCTAGGATGAGGCAGGACCGACTCATAAATGGCCACCTAACTACCAGCTCATGGTCCTGCTTTGACGCCTCTCGTTATTCTAGGCCCAGGCTGCCTGAGGGCAAACCGTGTCCTCTGAGGGCCTGGGTAGAAAGCACCAGCACGGGCAAAGACTAATTTGGGCAGAAACTAAAGGAGATGAAAATGGGCCCCAAGTGACCACCCCTGCTGGGAACGTTGGTGCATTGGGAGGGCTGGATTTCCCTCCCACCCCACGCCCCCCGACCCCCCGCAGCAGTAAATGCTGCACCACATATGTATACACATTGACACTGCGTCTGCATTGCCCATAGGACCCGCTAACGTACAAGTTCATTTTTCATTTCCGAGAGCCTGATGGACTTCAGGCATCTGGGAAACTAACCCAGCTTGTCACGTCATGGGGCTGGATGGAGCAGCTGCCTGCCATCGTGTCAGTCACACATCACAGTTTATTCACGGTTTACACAAGTGGGGCTGTGACAGATGTCCCACTGTGCTCCACTGAACACCGGCAAGGAGATGGCTGGAGTACCTGTACTTTGTCCTCAGTCGTTGTTTGTAAACACCACCCCACCCTCCTACCCAGCAGAGTCCTTTCGTCAAATAAAATCTTACTAGAAAGCCCAGTGTGCAAGAGTGATAAAAGCAGAGTTGCTCTGGTTGCAAAGGAAGGGGATGAATTAGTTGTGTGTGTGAGTGCATGTGCGTGCGTGTGCAGGGGGCAGATGGGGGTCTCCATCTCTTCTGGTTTCATCCTGAACCTTCCCCCTTCAGGGCCTCTCTGAGGGGTTCCTTGGATCCCAGTTTGAAAACCGCTATCACAACCCTAAATATTCACTGGAAGGACAGATGCTGAAGCTCCAATACCTTGGCCACCTGATGCGAAGAGCCGACTCATGGGAAAAGATTTTGATGCTGGGAAAGATTGAAGGCAGGAGGAAAAGGGAGCGACAGAGGACAAGATGGTTGAATAATATCACCAACTCAGTGGACATGAGTTTGAGCAAACTCTGGGAAAGAGTGAAAGATGGGAAACCTGGAGTGTTGCCATTCATGGGGCCGTAGAGTCGGACACGACTTAGCTACTGAACAACATCACAATGCAGGCAGGCCTCTTCTCATAGCAGTTGCTGAACTCCAGTAACCAAGAAAACACACAATGTAAACAACTGCTAGAAATTTGACGACCCTTTCAAATTAACCTGAATTTTTCATACTGTTGATTCAGGCTGTAGCCCCTATTTGGTGTAGGGTACAGAGGGAGGAACCCCTTGCTGAAACTCCATGGCCCCCACAGGTCTGCAGCTCACAAATTTTGGGGGAATCCCTGCACAGAAATTAGGCGAGGAGCAAGACATAAGAATTGGGGTCCTAGAAGGAGTCACACAATGACAGGGGCCTCAAAGAGGGAAGCAACTTACACTGGGAGAAAGAGGGTGTCCCTGGAGATAGACTGATGCCCTTGCCAGTGGCAGAACTTTGTATCTGGTGCACCATCTTCAGAGATCTCATCACTGCTGGCTTCAGCCAGGGGCGCTTGGAACGCTGCCTACAGGCTTTTCTGCTTCTTTCAGTTACTGGGGTATGCACCTGGCATTTTATGGATAAGACAGGAAGGACAAAATCCCCTAGTACACAGGAGAGTCCCACACAACTGAAGAACTACTCCAGCCTTTTACTAATAGCAGGCATGGCTTTCAGCAATAGTGAAGAAAGAAAAATCCAGCTGAGGGTGGGTTATGGAAAGCATAAAACATGTGAGTTACAAATGATTTCTGTTTATGCAAAAAGATGACATGATTGGAGCTTTTCCTTAGTGTGGCCAGAGCGGAAATGGAATTGAGGTCAGTTCAGTCACACAGTCCTGTTCGACTCTTTGCAACCCCGTGGACTGCAGCATGCCAGGCTTCCTGTCCATCACCAACTCCTGGAGCTTGCTCAAATTCATGTCCATCGAGTTGGTGATGCCATCCGACCATCTAATTCCCTGTCATCCCCTTCTCCTGCCTTCAGTCTTTCCCAGCATCAGGGTCTTTTCCAATGAGTCAGTTATTCGCATCAGGTGGCCAAAGTACTGGAGTTTCAGCTTCAGCATCAGTTCTTCTAATGAATATTCAGGACTGATTTCCTTTAGGATGGACTATGTTATTAAAGCCAAGAAATGACATGACTGGATATGAACCAGCAAAGGGGGATGACTCTCTTGCAATTAGATCCCCTTTCCCTTCTCCAGCTGTCTGAGCCTCAACAGCCCCTGTGTCCAGCAGGCCTTCCTGGATGAGTGTCAGCCCACATGCCATTTTCCCATCTTCATCTTCAGAGGTGCTTATTGTCTGGTGAGTGGCCCATCCCAGGCCTCTGTGCCCCATGACTGTGAGCACCAATGATGGACACGAGCCTAAGTTAAAGAGCACAAGCCTAAGTTAAAGAATGGGCCTATGGGCGAACAAAGTGAGGCCTCCTTCCTCAGCTGTGCCCCTCTCATCCCTGGACCCTCCAAACCTCTCAAAGAAGAACCTAGCTTTAACTGCCAAGCCAGGAGACGCAACTAAAAGTAGCATCTCATACAGCTTTGGGGAATGAGGCTGTGCTCCCAGTTCGGCTCTGTACTCCGTTTACTTTAGGGAGAACTGATGGTTTTAGTACTCAAGACTGTCCACGCCTAACATGAGGACCACTGTCCACATGTGTCCACCGCCTCCAGACAGGGCCATGGGGATAAGGACATAATGAGAGCCTGTGAGGGCTTTGGCTTCCTGGAAGAAAGCTGACCCAGTGAGGCTTTATCATCTACCTACTCTGCTTTTGACTGATCTAGTTCCCTTCTGTTTTTGCTTTGGGGAGGTCAGTGTCAACTTTATTAGGAAGTATTTCCAAAAAGGCCTTCTTGCACTCCAGAGCAGGATTTTATTGGTGCCTTGGAGAATTTCTTTCCATAACCCAGACCCTGTAAGGATGCCTCTTGATCAGGGTGAAAGAGGCCTGCGTCTGTTCAGTTGGTAGCATCGACAAACACGTGCCTAATCCTGAGAGGCAGGGCAGGGCTGGAAACAGTGGGCAAGGTTATGGACTTTGGAGCCAGGCCATCTGAGGCTGAGTTCTGGCTCTGCAGTTTCATATATGTCCTAGCAGAGCCTTGGTTACCTTTTGGGATCTTGGTTTTGCTGCTTGTAAAATGGAGGCAATCCCAATCATCTCAAGGGCAAAGTAATAAAAAGGTATAGATCTCCTAGTGGGTAGTGGGTGGGCGATCGGTAACTCCCAACTGTCTCCCCTCTTTAGGATCTGGCCTCTGGATAAGCTGGGAGAGGAGATGCCGCTGTCCTCTGTTCTGTTTCTTCTCCCTGAGGCCCTCTGTCTAGTCCTCATTCATCCACTGTGGAAAGAATGCCAGCTGGTTAAACCAGAGGTTCTGGAACTTTCTCATCTCAGTTTCCCCCAGTACTGCTGGGCAACTACTTCCTCCACACACTCCCTCTTTCCCCCTAAAACCTACAAGGCCTCCATATGACTGTCCTCCTCCACCACCCCACCTCCCGCCCACCTCAAACCTATCTCCAAAAAGGAAAAGAAAAAATCCTTCTCAGTCTTTTGAGAAGGAGAACATAGTGGAGATGGTTTTGCTCTGCTGCACCTGGCTTCAGAAAAGATCAAACTATGGGTTCCGTGAAGTGCTGGTTCTCCAAAGGGAAGAACCACAAGGCCAGGCAGAGTGGGCTGTCCCAGAGGGACCAATCCAGGCAGGACCGACAGGGCTACCCTCATCCTGGATCCATCTGGAAGATGCCCCCAGAACACCTCCTGGCAGAATGTCCCTATCCAGCCCGAGAGAAGTACACTAAGGGCGTCCACGTAGGACCTGATCCCGCCCTGATGGGGCTTCTCGCTGTTTCTCAGTTGCCAGGGAGGAGAGCGGATGCGAGGAAACCCTCAAACAGGCACCACGGAGGCCAATGCACTTTAAATTAAGCTTCCAATGTTTACAAGAGGCCGGGCTTCCCACAATTCCCTCGGTGCACGGAGCTTTGAGGTGGTGTGTTTAGCCTGTTTGTTCTTTTAGAAGTGCGCCTGGGAAGCTGGCAGCTATTTGTTTCCGAAAGGTGGGCGCTCATCAGGTGGGTGGTCTTTGCATTTTCTGTGTGCTTTGCTTCCCTTCCTCTTCTTTTCAGGACCGCTGAGGGCTTTACTTTCCCCTGGCCCACAGTGCTCACAGGTTTGGCTGCACAGCGCATCTGTGCTGGGTTTTCCCACAGGCCCCTGCGAAGGCGGCCCGGTTGTCTTCAGAAAGCCCTGGGAGGCCCCGTGCCGGGGGTGGGGGGCAGTGGGGCTGCAGCTGTGGGCCTCCTCCCTTCTGCAGGAGGCTTTGATCAGGTTTTGCGGGGGCTGCAGGCAGCCTGACCTCCCATCTCCAGCGTCTCTCAGGTGGAAAGTTCTGTTCAGCCTGTTTGTGGCTTCAAAGGCTGTCCCTCCTTCGGGCCCGGCCGGGACTGATAATGGTTCTCGTTTTGTTGTCTGTGATCTCCCAGCAGCCCCCAGCTTTCCATTGACAGGCTTCTGCTTGTTTGCTTGGGCTGCTCTGGCTGAACTCAAACCACCTTTCTGGTTGAGGAAACACATTGACATCCTCTCCCGTTGAGGTCCTTTGATGGCGCAGATATGGCCACTAGCCCAGACAAAGGTGACCGAGCCCGCTGCAGCCAGGCACCTGGGGAATCAGACCCTGGCATTGGGCAGAGCAGAACGTCTGAGGGGCCAAGGACTCCCTGAGCCCTGTGGGTCGGCGATGAGGAACCCTTGGCTCAGCCCTTCCTGTCTCCTCAGTCCAGGGCTGAAGGAAGGTGATGCTTTCTGCTCCAGTTCCCCCCAGGAATCCAGTCTTGGGGCCTGAAGGCGCTCACCACCCCATGAACACAGGCAGAGCAGAGGAAAGGCCACAAATCCTGGAGCTGACTAGGTTTCCTGAGAACTTGAGCAACTCACTGTCTGAGCCGTAGGCACTAGGCCAGCCAAGCTCGGGAAGTTCCTTTTCTGGCCTATTATTTCCAAGGGTTGTGGCCCTACAGCTTCAGTTCTCAGCCCCAGGGGTAAACAACAGCTAATGCAGCCATTCTAGGGCCCACTTCCGGCTCCCCCACCTCCCCAACGCTGCTGACCCTGGGCTCGGCCTCCCAGGGCTGGGCTGGCCGGGGTGAGAGGACCAGGGCTGGATGACCACGGCGGCCGTCAGTGGGCTCTGATGGGGGTGCTGCCTCACTGAGGGCCGTGCGCCTCACCATGAGGACGAGGTTAGGCTGCACACTGCCCTTCGATTTCCTCATATTTAACACGAGGGTGGCCAAGGGCAACAGGAGCGGTCAGGAGAGCATCCTTCTTCCCCAGCCTGATAGCACAGAGCTCTTCCTTCCTTTTGATCCTACTCAAAACAACTCCAGCAATAGAACAATGAGCCTGGGAGGAGGCCAGGGGAATTTATTATGCTGCTGTCCTGCGGCTCAGCCTTGCCTGACTTTATCTCGCACAGAGGTCTGCCTGGGAGGAAATCTGGCAGATCCTTGGGTCATCTCTGGGCTCCAGCTCTCTCTCCAACCCTAAGCGCTGGAAGAACAGGGAAGCAGCTGCCATGTTAGCCACGGCCCTGCCTAAACCACAGCCAGCAGAGGATCGGTATAGATCACCTAAACCTCTGACGGGGACTCTGGGAAAGGCACAGGGACTCCAGCCAGACAAGAGGGGGCCCCAGATGTGTCGGGCTGCTCAGGACAGGGCTTCTCTAGAGCCTCTCAGTTGGTTCCTTCTCTTCTTCGTCTTGGCTGGGGAGGGAGTGATGTGGATATGTTCTCTCTGTGTGTGTGACTGTCCATCCAGACTCTCACCTGGCAGAAGCCCCTTGGCTAGGGGTTTCATCTCTTTCTCCAGCAAGGTGAGAGAGAAGAAAGCCTTGGAGACTTGGGGCCAAGAGGACCAAGATGGGTCTTAGTTGAGACTGTATTTCTCCCTAATGTGGATATTTTGCTAACCCTCTACTGTTAGCAGGGCTTCGCAGGTGATGCTAGTGGTAAAGAACCCACCTGCCAATGCAGGAGGCATAAGAGACGCAAGTTCCATCTCTGGTTTGGGAAGATCCCTTGGAGGAGGACATGGCAACCCGCTCCAGTACTCTTGCCTGGAGTATCCCATGGACAGAGGAGCCTGACAGGCTACAGTCCATGGGGTCGTGAAGAGTTGGGCACGACTGAGTACACATGCATGCACCATGCTAGCAGAGTCCACTCTGTTAGCAGAGTCCAAACAGGTTCTCTCAGCAAACTTACTCTGTCATCCGCCACCGAGCTGTAGTGCCAGTGCTGCTAATATTCAGAAAATAAACAAACCCCCTTCCATCATCCAGCTGAGTGCTGTGAGTGCTGTGGGATGTTGTGGGAATCTGGACCCACTGTCTTTGTGGAGCTTGAGCCTTTTGTAATGTTGTGGATCGAGCACAGTAGACATGCGCTCGCTCGGTGAATGACCTTGAACAGGCTATAGGACCTCTCAGAACCTCAGTCTCCACACCTAGAAGATGGGGATGTGAATGCTAATCTTGTGGGAATATTTTGAGGATTACACAAGATAATGTGTGTAAACGTGTCTAGTATGTATTCAACATTCTACGAGTGTGGTTATTCCTGTTACCACTGTTCCAAACAGGTAGGGAGTATCTCACCTGACCTCCTTAGATTTTGAGTAACTTCTTCAAGTGAGATGTGAGCCCCGCGCCCAGCTGTGAGGGCCAGGCATGTGAGGAACAGAGAGGAAATGAACCTGAAGCATAAAGTTCACCTCAGTCAGCAGCAGCAGATCCAGGACTGAACTTGGTTTTCCAGACCCTTCCGCTCTGCAGTCCCTAATTCTCTCCGTGCATCTGCCCTGTATTAGCTGCAGCAAGTGACCACAAGCCTTTTGGCTTAAACAACAGAACTTTATTCTTCCACAGTTCTGGAGGCCAGAAGTCCAAAGTCAAGGTGTTGGCAGGGTCGTGTTTCTCCCCAGGGGAGGATATGTCCTGGCTCTGCCAGCTTCAGGTGGCTCCAGATGCTCCTTGGCCTGTGGGCATCACTCCAGTCTGCCATGGTCACGTGGCCTTCTGTTACAGGGACAGTTGTCATTGGATTTAGCCCACCAGGGTAATCCAGGATGATCTCATCTCAAGATCCCTAACTTAATTACATCTGCAAAGACCCATCTTCCAGAGAAGGTCACATTCACAGGTTCCAAGGATTGAGGTGTGGACATACCTTTGTGGGGGCACCATTAAGCCCACCACACCCACTAACTCTGCAAACTGTCTCATTGGATTATGACTAAAAAGCTAAGAGTTCTTAACCTGTGGCTGGGGAGGAGGCTCTCTTCTTTCTAGGCTGACATCACCAGGTTTCCATTTGACCCCTAAAAGGGAGTGTGGCTCATCTTTGAAAGATAACCTGGCTGTTCCTTCTTTCTTTATTGGCAGATAGTGAGGACTATAGTGAGTCCCTCCTGCTCTGTGAAGAACTGAGGACCACCCCACCTCAACCATACCCAGAGGCAGGGTTCAATTTCAATTCAGAACTGCATCCTGGGGCCTCCTGTTCTTAGCCAGATACATTGGGGTTTCCAATCTCATTTTGCCTCTAAGGCTTATGAGTGAGCTTCAAAGACCTACTTCCCAGTGGTGTGGTGATTCTCCTTCCCTCCAAATCCCTGGAAGCACTAATTCTCGCTGCGCTCAGGCCTTCCCCTTGTCTCCTTGCCACCCTCCTGAGGCCCCACACTCATGGAGAACACCCAGGGGACCCATTCCTCTCTTCTCAGAGGCCTCCTCGGGCCCTCCTCCCTGGCCCCTCTTCTCCATTTCCTCTTTCAGACCCTTGTTCAGCCATGAAGGCCTCTGTCTAGTAGAAAGAGTATCGTCCCAGGAGTTCAGCCCTCTCAGGAAGGCCTTCCCCTCCAGATGGCTGAGACCTCAGCTGCAGACTGTGAGAAATGGAAGATTAGAATACTACAGTATTTTTAACTCTTCTAATCAAATAATACCGATTCGTAGATTTAACGCAGGCCTTGGTTCCTTCTATGTGGTTTTGAGAAATAAACCAGTTTTGTGCCCTTTCCCTCCAAAGAATCAGATTCAGCAGGGGACTCTGTCGATGGCCTTACCTTTCTTCTCAACAGGTTTCAGTTCAGTTCAGTTCAGTCACTCAGTCGTGTCCAACTCTTTGCGACCCATGAATCGCAGCACGCCAGGCCTCCCTGTCCATCACCAACTCCTGGAGTTCACTCAGACTCACGTCCATCGAGTCAGTGATGCCATCCAGCCATCTCATCCTCTCAACAGGTTACTATTAATAATTCTGCTCTCACATCTCTCTCTTTAAAGGTGTTCTTCCTACGTCTGGCTCGCAGATGTTGCTGAGTGGCGTGTGGAGCATTCAGCATTTGCAAATGTGGGAGCTCTAAACACTGGATCACAAGCTAACAGTCCCACATGTTTACTGGAAAATGGCCAAGGGTGGCAAAGTCACTGTGACCCTACAATCTCGAGGATAAAGTAGGAGTGAAGACTAACTGGAAAGAAGTAAAAGAAGACAGAGTAGACAGTGAGATTCTTCAGTGTGTTCCTTGTTTAGCTAAGAATAACATGGCAAGACAGATGGGCTAAGAAGTTCATTACTCTCTGAACCATCCTTCAGCTTGTCTACCAAGGATTCCACTTTCTCCCCTTTCCCTGTCCACATGTGTGTACAGAATCTGTATCTTCACATATAGAGTGTGAGTTCTGTGTACATGGAAAATGGCCCTTTAGACCTGGGAGGGCCTCGTGTCACTTTAGAATGTGACTCCCAGAAGGATAAAATCTGACCTGTGCTCCTACATTGCTGGTGGGAACGTAAAACAGTTCAGTCACTGTGGAAAACAGTGTGGCAGTTCCTGCAAAAGTTAAACATAGAATTATTATATGATCCAGCAATTCTACTAACCTCACAGAATTGAACACAGGTATTTGCATAAATACATATACACACACACTCATAGTAGCACTGTTCACAATAGCCAAAATGTAGAAACAGTCCAAATGTCCATCAGTGGATGAGTGGATAAACAAAAAGTGGTATATCCATACAGTGGAATATTCAGTTCAGTCGCTCAGTCGTGTCCAACTCTTTGCAACCCCCTGAATCACAGCACGTCAGGCCTCCCTGTCCATCACCAACTTCCGGAGTTTATCCAAACTCATTTCCATAGAGTCAGTGATGCCATCCAGCCATCTCACCCTCTGTTGTCCCCTTCTCCTCCCGCCCCCAATCCCTCCCAGCATCAGGGTCTTTTCCAATGAGTCAACTCTTTGCATGAGGTGGCCAAAGTATTGGAGTTTCAGCTTCAGCATCAGTCCCTCCAATGAACACCCAGGACTGATCTCCTTTAGAATGGACTGGTTGTATCTCCTTGAGTCCAAGGGACTCTTGAGAGTCTTCTCCAACACCACATTTCAAAGCATCAATTCTTCGGTGCTCAGCCTTCTTCATAGTCCAACTCTCACATCCATACATGACCACTGGAAAAACCATAGCCTTGACTAGATGGACCTTTGTTGGCAAAATAATGTCTCTGCTTTTTAATATGCTATCTAGGTTGGTCATAACTTTCCTTCCAAGGAGTAAGCATCTTTTAATTTCATGGCTGCCATCACCATCTGCAGTGATTTTACAGCCCCCCAAAATAAAGTCTGACACTGTTTCCACTGTTTCCCCATCTATTTCCCATGAAGTGGTGGGACCAGATGCCATGATCTTAGTTTTCTGAATGTCAGTGGAATATTACATGGCCATAAAAAGGAATGAAGTACTGATTCATGCTATAATGTGGATGAACCTCAAAAACATGCTAGTTAAAGGAGCCAGACACAAAAGGTCACACTCTATATGATTCAGTTTATATGAAATATCTAGAAGAGGTATATCCAGAGAGACAGAACACAGATTGGTGTCTTTCAGGAACTGGAGGAAGGCTGATTGGGGAGCACTGCCTAATGGGTATGGGGTTTCCTTTCAGGGTGATGAAAACGTTTGGGAACCAGACAGAGGTGGTGGTTGTACACAAAATTGTGAATGTAGTAATTGCCACTTAATTATTCACTTTAAAATGGTTATACTATGTGAATTTCACCTTGATAAAAATTTAAAATGTGGGGGAAAAAAAAGAAAGAAAACCCAAAGCTGACCTTTGTGTTCCAGGCACTGGAACACCCCAGGCACTGCTCTCATTTTCACTTCATAGTGCCTTCCTGGGCAGACCTGTGTGCCCATTTTCAGTGCCAAGGCACCCAGTTGGCTTAGGGTGCAGATTACCGTCAGCCTTGCTCTTGATCCCACTTCGGAGACACATCCTCTAAATTGCCGTGACTAAAGTTGAGTCTGCACAGAGGCAAGCAAACGTTCTGGCATAGAACAATGGGTGCAGGTGAGAACACCTTCATAGCCAGACTGCTGTTTCACAATGTTTGGGTTTTGTGGCGGTAAAACAGCCTTTCTAAACAAGATGAATGGGCTTGTATATTGCTTTGTCTTTAAGAATTTCTACAGGCTGCAAAGAAGAAAAAGAACACAAGTGGCAATACACCTAGAAAAACATATTTAAGGCCTGCCTAAGGCACACAAAGCCCGTCTGGGACTCTTTGCAACTGTTGTTTGCTGAAGTTAGGAAGTAGAAAGTTCACGCTCCTATTACATTTGCTCCAACTCTGAGAAATACGAAGAGACCTTTTAGTTTTGTGCTTCTAGGACAGAGGAGATTTGGGACGTAAGAGGAGAAAAATGCCTATAAGGAGAACTGGGGGCACAGGGAGTTCTTCCTGTTAACTGGGGCAGAAAGTTTTAAGTCTGATGACTGAACAGTCATTCATTCACGCCCTCACTCACTCATCCACTCACTCGCTCACTCAGCATGGGCCTGACCTGCACCAGCAGACAATGGGTCAGGATAATAACTGGCGCAGCCAGAGGAGCCGCAGGCCCTGGCCTTCCTGCCATTGCAGCTCAGTGAGAGAGTAGGGGTGGGCACCCTGGGAATGTCATGGGCATAGTGCTCAGACAGAAGCAGAGGGCCATGAGAGCTCCAGAGTCACTGCCTGGGGTGATGGGGTGATGTCTCCAGCAATGGTGACATATGAACGCACAGTCGAACAGGACTGCAATAGGGGACGAGCGTTTCAGGCAGGTGAGCACAGCATCTGTGTGGGTCCAAAAGTCAGGAAAACAGGTGGCCCCTCTGGGATTCTGGGAACCTGGCATTTGGAAGGCTGGGGAGGGCTGCAGAGAGGAAGGGAGGCTGTCCAGGCAGGTCAGGGCCAGGCTAGGAAGAGCCTTGCATTTGACCCAGTTCTTTCTGCTGACTTTTTCCTTTTCCTAAGAACAGCAGCCAAATATTTATCATAAGGCATTCCCTTTAATCCTCTCAATAGCCCCTTTATACAGATGAAGACACTGAGGCTCAAAAAGATTAAGCAATATCCCTAAGAGGGCTGCACACATCACTGGGATGTATAAGGTGTAAAGAAATGCCCAGCATAGCTGAGCAGTTAGCACGGCGGAGGCAGGGAGGAGAATGGTTCAGGCAGGGCTCTAACTGCATGCGAAATATTTCATTTCTTAAGCTGGGTGTGGGTCAGTTTTGCTCCTTAAGCCTTTCTGTATGTGTGAAATTTTCCTAATGACTTTTCAAGTATTGGGGAAGCTTCAGTGTTGGAAAGCTTGCAGTACAAGGAGGCTGAGGAGCTCTTGGAAGCACAAGAGCTGCCCTTTCATGTTCCAATGCCTGCTGAGCTTCCCACTGTGTGGCATGTAAGTCGCTATGTTTTTATTCCCCTTGCCAAGGTCTCAGTGGCAACGTTTATACAGAAAAAAGGACAAGGAGGAGGTTTGACCCTCCTGGCCCTTGGGCAGATGGTTACTGGGACTGAATGTTTCCCAGGGAAGGATGCAGGGGGCGAGAGGAATGAGTCTAAGCTCCACTTTTTGTCCTTGGGGATGGTTTATACCCTGCTTGATGGTTATGTCTGAGTTCTTTTTCAAGTGAATTTCCCTTCAGTTACACTGTTTGCTTTTCCTGCTAGAGCATCCTGCCCCCTCCAGCGCAGACTCCAGGAGGAGACCCAGCCCCTGCCTTCCTGATGTGCACAGCTTAGAACAAGAGCCGTCTGCCCATCGGACATCCTTACCATTTCCAGCTATTGAGTGTAATCAGGTGTGCCAGGATCTGATTTCAAAGCCCAAAGCAAAGGGACTCCGAAGAATCCTCTCTCCCTATTGCTCCGGTGGGAGACAAAGGGGACTGAACAAACAGGATGTGCTGAGAGCAGCACAGAGCACTGCCTCGGCTAGACGGGAGGATGGGATGCAGGGCTGGAATAGATGTTCTGTGAGCTGGGGCACTGGCATGTATGGCAAGTCATGCCCAAGAAAGACAAGAAGTAGGACAAGATGAACAGATACCCTGATTCATCTGACAGCCTCTCTGGATGGTTCTTGATAGACAGCTGCACTCTTCCAGGGTCCAGGGAGTTACTGAATCCCTGCCCTACTAGAAGATTCCGACTCTGGCCATTTGCAGAGAATGTTGGTATTTTGGAGATTAGAACTCGCCATGCTTTGTGGGGTAGGAAAGGAGTGGAGCTCAGGGATTCACAGCAAGTCAGGACTGATGTGGGGCACAAGTAGGGAAGCTGCAATGGGTGCCGTCCAATGTTTCAGTCCTGGTGAATCCATTTGTTTCTCTCTTTTATCCCAGACTCTGATTTTATCCCGGATTGCTGATTAGATTTGGTAACTTACATCTAGTAAACTCTCTCAATCATGAACTTGAAAGAGTACAAAATCATTCCAGAGAACAAAATCCTTCTTAAAATGATATGGGCCCAGGGAAAATTTCAGTACTTTCTCCTCTTCTTCCCACTGTCTACATTTTTACATAGGAGAAATCAGAGATTAAAATAAGTGTTCATCAAGACCAAGGAGGGAAGCAACTTACACTGGGAGAAAGGGGGTGTCCCTGGAGATAGACTGATGCCCTTGCCAGTGGCAGAACTTAGTATCTGCATCTGGTGCACCATCTTCAGAGATCCCATCACTGGTGGCTTCAGCCAGGGGCGCTTGGAACATTGCCTACAGGCTGTTCTGCTTCTTTCAGTTACTGGGGGATGCACCTGGCATTTTATGGATAAGGCAGGAAGGATAAAGTCCCCTAGTACACAGGAGAGTCCCACACAACTGAAGAACTAACTACTCCAGCCTTTTACTAATAGCAGGCATGGCTTTCAGCAATAGTGAAGAAAGAAAAATCCAGCTAAGGGTGGGTTATGGAAAGCACAAAACATGTGAGTTACAAATGATTTCTGTTTATGCAAAAAGATGACATGATTGGAGCTTTTCCTTAGTGTGGCCAGAGCGGAAATGGAATGTGAGGTCCTTGGGGGAATTCTAGCTGCATCATATGGACTAACTAGGGCTGTGTTTTTGAAGGGGGCAAGGGGAAGTCAGCAGATACCATCCAGATTTTTCTTAAAGGGAGAGATGTGAAATCCATCTTTCTACTCATAAGCGAAGGACCCTCTGAAAGAATTTGAATTCTAGGAAGATTTTAAGCACAAACACAATGTCTTTCAGAACTTGATTTATGATTCAAGATGAACCACTGCTAACACTGGGGTTACCAAGGC
>NW_011494811.1:3273694-3290863 GCF_000754665.1 Bison bison bison
CAAGGCACAGAGGGTGGGAAAGGCAGGCCAATTAATCAAAAGGTGGCAGGAGCCTCCTCCAGGTGAGTTAATATACAAAGGGAAGGCATGAGCCAGGTGGAGAAGAGAAAGCCAAGAAGAAAAGAAATACCCATTCCCTCATCTCCTGGTGTGGCCAGGAGACCGATCTGCTTGAGGGGAGCCTGGAGGGCTGATCTAACTTGAATTCTCTTTCAGAACCACTGTGGCTGGAGCTTGTCTAAGTAGAACTGAAACCCTTGCTCTAGATTCCACACATATTTGTTAATATGTGATGCTTACTTTGCTCTCTCTGACTTCACTCTGTATGGCAGTCTCTAGGTCCATCCGCGTCTCTACAGATGACGTATTTCGTTCCTTTGTGTGGCTGAGTAATATTCCATTGGAAATACATGCCATATCTTCTTTACCCATTCCTCTGTCAATGGATATTTAGGTTGTTTCCAGTCCTGGCTACTGTTAATAGTGCTGCAGTGAACACTGGAGTAGCATGTGTAAAACAGATGGCTAGTGGGCTCCTGCTCTAAAGCACAGGAAGCTCAGCTCACTGCTCTGTGATGGCCTAGATGGATGCGAAGGGAGCGGATAGATGCATGTATGTAGCCGATCTACTTTGTTGTACCGCAGAAACTAACAACATTGTAAAGCAATTATACTCCAACAATAAAATAAAATAAAAAGAAATCCTTGCTTTGTCACTCACTACTTGTATGATCTGAAGCAAGCTACCCAAACCTGAACTTTGGTCCCTCACTTGAAAAAGGGGTTAATAGTACCGCCCCAGAGAGTTGTTAGGGAAATAAGTGAGCATTTATTGAGCACCTTATAGGTGCCAGGACTGGTATAAGATACCATAGTGACAGCGGTGAGACGGCTGATAGTTTTGTGAGATCACTTATGTAGTGAGTTGAGCGCAGACACTGCCCAGCACACAGTAGCTACTCAACAAACGTCCTTAAAAATGTGTTTTCCAGTCTAAAATCATCATAGTTATGTTGTGTGAAACAAAGGAAGAATAGACAAGTAAGGCTTGGCTGAGTGGTGAAGGCAGCAAAGACCCAGTCCTGGGATCCTTGTCCCTGCCCTGCTACCCCTCCAATTCCTTTATTACTCTATCAACCTGGTGTCTGTTTGTACCAACCTGTTTATGCCAGGCCTTTGGACTTGACATGGCACTTTGTATCTCAGACACAGGTTTTACATAGGAGGGAATGTCAGCAGTTTTCAAACCTCCTCATTAGAGCAAGAAGTATTCCACAGAGAGCCTGCAGAGATGGTGGAGGAGATTTTGAGCTCGTATTCCCTTCAACTGGAGTAGCCCTTCTTGGTCTGCTTTATACCCTGGACCTCTGAGAAAGATCCAACCTATTTATTGAGGGTCCTTAATGTGCCTGACACTGCTCAAGGTGCTTAGGACACAATCAAAGATGCCTGCCCACCAGGGCTTAAACTAGTGGGGAAGACACACAACGAATGGTAAACACAGTGAGTTATTTGTGCTGTTGCCTGGTGATGGGTGCTTGGGGAAAGCACGGGTAGAACAGGATGGGGGGAGGGAGAGTGGGCTGCAGCTTAAACTGGGTAGGTCTCATGGAGAAGACGACATTTTGGCAAAAACTAAGCAGTCAGAGAGTCATGCCAGAATCTGGGGAAAGAGGTGTGGGCATCAGCTACAGACTGTCTGGGGAAAGAGCATTCAGACAAAGGGTTTGGAGTTGCAGAGACCCCACGGGGAAGGGTTTCTGGTAACCAGAGTAAGGGCTTGGAGACCTGGGTGGCTGTAGCAGGTAAGTGGGTGGGGAGCTTTGAGATGGGACACCAGGTGCTTCTGGGCACGGGGGGCTTTAAGAACAGGGGAGAGACTTTGCTTCCAGTCTCAGTGAAAAGGGAGCCACTTCAGAGTTTTGAGCAGAAGAATAACATGACCTGATTTATCTTAAAGCCGGAGGATGGGTCAATGTAGTAACCCTGGTTCAGATCACAGGGAAGGCTGGAAAATCACCTATTTGTCTACTTGCTCACCCTCATGGGTCCCTCAGGCTGAAAATGAGACAGATTATCTCTGTAACCATTTTACATATTGGGAAATTGTGATTCAGGGAGGTCATGTGCATTCACTGAGGTCACAGAGTTGGAAGGTGGCAGTCTGGAAGCTAAAGTCCTATAGCCTCCTTTGAGTTACTCTCAGCAGGTCGCTGGGCACCAGGATCTGTCTGCTCCACGGTGTCCACATAAGTCTGTTGCGTCCTTGACGACTCTTTTGGTGCAGGAAAAAGACCACCTGGGATTACAGTAGCCCCTGCTAATCTGCAGAGGATGTAAATTTAAGACCCCCAGTGCCTGAACCGGGGAAAGTACTGAACCCAATATATTGTAACCTTTTCAAGTCAAGAAAGTTCACCTTTTCACTTGAAGGAAGCACTTCACTGCTTCTCTCTGGCACAACCAAAGCACCAGTATCACTGCTCTTGCATTTTGGGGCCATTATTAAGTAAAATAAGGGTCACTTGAACACAAGCACTGTGATACAGTCAATCTGATAACCCAGAAGGCTCAGTTCAGTTCAGTTCAGTCGCTCAGTCATGTCCGACTCTTTGCAACCCCATGAATTGTAGCACGCCAGGCCTCCCTGTCCATCACCAACTCCTGGAGTTCACTCAAACTCATGTCCATCGAGTCGGTGATGCCATCCAGCCATCTCATCCTCTGTTGTTCCCTTCTCCTCCCACCCCCAGTCCCTCCCAGCATCAGAGTCTTTTCCAATGAGTCAACTCTTTGCATGAGGTGGTCAAAGTATTGGAGTTTCAGCTTTAGCACCTGTCCCTCCAATGAACACCCAGGACTGATCTCCTCCAGGATGGACTGGTTGGATCTCCTTGCAGTCCAAGGGACTCTCAAGAGTCTTCTCCAATACCACAGTTCAAAAGCATCAATTCTTCAGCGCTCAGCTTTCTTCACAGTCCAACTCTCGCATCCATACATGACCACTGGAAAAACCATAGCCTTGACTAGACAGACCTTTTTTGACAAAGTAATGTCTCTGCTTTTTAATATGCTGTCTAGATTGGTCATAACTTTCCTTCCAAGGAGTAAGCGTCTTTACTAAGAGACTAATGGGTGGGTAGAGCATACAATATAGATACGATGACAAAGAGATGATTCACGTCTAGGGCCGAATGGAGCTGAACAGTGCAAGGTTGCATCACGCAGAAGGGCTTGCAATTTAAAACTTAAGAACTGTTTCTTTCTGGGATTTTCCAGTTAGTATTTCTGGGCCACGGTTGATGGTGGATAACTGAAAGCATAGAATGTGAAACCATGGAAAAGGAGGGACTACTGTAATTTGCTTTTCAAAATCAGTATTTTACTTAATTGAAAAACCCAGTTTTCCCTTAGGCTTTCAAGTCTGTCTTACAAATTTTACTTTATTCTCATTAGACATCGTAGATGCTCAATAAAAGTCTGTGGGTGACGTCCTCACATTTCAAAGATCCTTTCTTGCCTGATGCCTCAACAATGCACCCAATATATTCTACATCCCACTTCGTACATCCTGCAGTAAATCACGCCAGAAAGGAAGAGAGAGCCTGCTGGAAGCCTGGGGTGGAGGTGCCACTGGGCCAGATGGAACTGATGAAAGGAGGGAGGGGGAGCTCTGGGATCCAGGTTCAGGGGCGACTTCCTGCCAGGCCTTGTGCTGCGGCTCAGGGCACCAGGGACAGGAGACTCCAGAGGCCCCTGAATGAAGGAAGAAAGGGAAATGCTTTCCCTATTCCCTCTCTTCCTTCTTGTCCTGACTCTGGAAAAATATTTGGGAGGACAGAGTTGCAGGCTGGTTTTGCTTTCTGCCATGTTGATTAACAAGGGGCAGCTTTGCAGCAAAGAGCTGCCTCCGGTAGTCCCTCTAGGCTCTTTTACTTCCTTTGCTCTCCCCTCTGCCTCTCAGGACTCCAGCCCTCCCCTCCCCTACCTCCCCTCCCCGGTTCTTTGGGTCTCAGAGCTCTCAGCCTCTTCCCCCCTCCACATTTCCCTCCAAACCCCACGCTCTTTGTTGCTGAATTCAAGGTTCTCAATACAATAAAGCTTTGATGATTTGCCTCAATTGAGGAGGAATGTCAGCTTAAATGAATGAGGGTCTGAATAATAGAATTTTAAAGCAAGGTTTAGTTGCTTTCGTGTTGGAAGGCATCCTTTCCAGGGTAGAAGCTTTTGCATTTACATGCAGTTAAGAGCTCATGTTGAGAAATGGGGCAATGTGTCTTAGAGACCCTTTTACATGCTTCAACAGAAGAGCCCTTTATAATTGGCATATACTTTCTTTGAATGTTTCTGCTCCTCAAGTCTTTCATTTTTAGTGACCAACCTTTCTTATATCACCATGATTTTACTGGGCTTCTCACACATCCGCCACAGTTTCATTACCTAAATCCTTTATGACAGACATTTGTACTCTAAAAGTCTCTTTAGACATTTTAAGTTTTCAATTACACAAGCAATATATGAATATGTTCATGTATAAAACCTTAAAAATAACAACAAAAAAACCCCCAAACCCTTAAAAACAACAATAAAAACCTTATAAATAATGAAAAAGTTTCTGCGTCCCAGGTTATAATGCCCTATCATTAAGATGGTATTAATGTATCATCTCTAATAAACAATCCCTCACAAAAACCACTTCTTTGGACCCTATCTAAAAAAAGGAATCATCTACAACTGATTGGGTTTTACTTTCTTGCAAAATACGAGGAGTCTCTGAGGGAGTTAAAACTCCCGGTCTCTCCCATTCAGCACCATTAAGCCCACTCCTCCCCCCACCCCATTTCCTTACTGCATCTCTGTCACATTCCATTCCTACATTCTGCCAGGAATGCTCACTAAGACGAATGTTAACAAAGATTAAATCTAGATAAGTTACTTGGGTGTTCATAGACTGTTTCCTCTATGTTGCTGAATGTTTAAAAATGTCATAAAATAAGAAAAACTCACCAAATTCTAAGAACAGCAATATGGCCAAGTGACCCTTGAAAGAAAAAGAAGACCAGATCCAGTCACCACTGTCCTCCTCCTCCTCCTCCTCCTCCTCCTAGGGATTCCCATGCCTGTATGGCGCAAGGCTGAGTCTCATTTATAGGTACTGTAGCAAAAATTATGCATGGTGTATTTCTTAGTAATGTTCACACTTTTGTAAATCCTTTCATTTACATTTATTTCCTTTGGGGGACAGGTAAGGCAAACATGGTCTGCATTTTACAGATGAGGAAACCAAGAGGTTTATTGATACTACCTAATAATACTGGCTCAGATATTAGTTTCTTACTAGGAAGCAGGCATTCTTCTAGGCATCTACATGTATTAACTGATTTCATTCTCATAAAACCTCTGAGTTACATGCATAATTTGCCCAAGATTACAAAGCTAGTAAGTGGTGGGCTGGAATATGAACCCAACAGTGTACTCTTGACCCTGAGCTCTTAAACACCTACATCCTCATGTGATGACATTATAGATGTCTTTCTAGTATTCTGAGAATGGAAATCTGCCAGCCTCCAGGGTTCATTTAGACTGTAAATGTGTTTATTTGACCTACAGTATTTTATAATTTTTGAATTACTTTCCATAATGTAAAGATTTATTTGAAGAAAAATGTCATCTGAAGATCCAGAATTTTGGCTTCCCTTGAAAAATCAGAAGTTCTGGCAACATTATCTCCTTTAAAAGGAGGTAATTAAGGTTAAACGAGGTCATAAGAGGAGACCCTAATCCAAGGTGTCCTTACAAAAAGAGGAAGAGACACTAGGAGTGCACGTAAAGAAAGGCTGCATGAGAACACAGCAAGAAGGCATCCATCTGCAAGCCAAGGAGAAAGGCCCCAGGAGAAACCAAAGCACCTGGTACTCGAGCTTGGACTTCTAGCTTCCAGAGCTGGGAGAAAATAACTTTCTGCTGTTTAAGCTCTTCTGTGGTATTCTGTTCGGAGAAGGCAATGGCACCCCACTCCAGTACTCCTGCCTGGAAAATCCCATGGATGGAGGAGCCTGGAAGGCTGCAGTCCATTGGGTCACTGAGGGTTGGACACGACTGAGCGCCTTCACTTTCACTTTTCACTTGCATGCATTGGAGAAGGAAATGGCAACCCACTCCAGTGTTCTTGCCTGGAGAATCCCAGGGACGGGGGAGCCTGGTGGGCTGCCATCCGTGGGGTCACACAGAGTCGGACACGACTGAAGTGACTTAGCAGCAGCAGCAGCAGTGGTATTCTGTTATGGCGGCCTTAGCAGAAACCAGCAAGGAATTGTTTTCCATGCACTCCCTGCCCATCTGTTCTGCACCCCCAGCCCCTGGTCCCTTTCCTCAGCACAGGTAATCACCTAACACTTAAGGGCATTTGGATCAGTTATTAAAAGGAGTGGTCAGAAGCCCCAGGCAAGAAGTTCTGTTACTTCTGCAAGGTGCAAACAACCACCATCAGATGGTCTGGGAAGGTAGGGAAAGGGCTGGGAGGGGGCCACTACCAGCGAGATGCACTCAGGGCATTTTGCTAAACTTGAAATGGGGAGATGCTGCCTGAAGTACACAGCATAAGGAGACTTGGGAGCTGAGATGTGGGGTATTAGCAAAACTCAAAGTGGGTTAAGGTACATTAAGAGTTATAGGTCCATCCAGGCCATTGCTTGGGTTTAGCAAACTGTTTTTGTCTGCAGAGTCTGAATTAAGCTTAAACAGAGTGATGGTCAGAATAATTACTGCAGAATTGGTTTCATCTTAAGCTTTCCTATGGGTCTCCTCCAGGTGTTCTAGTTAGAGAGGCTTTTATTTTTAACACAAAGATAGGTGGTTGTTTGCTGATTAACCCCAGAGGGGCCTGGAGAACTGGGGGAAAGCCAAACTGGCTTCTGCTCCATCTTTGCATCAACTTTCAAGCTGTTAGAGTAGTAATGACTGTGGAGGGGGATGGTGGGAGGGAGAGACATCAGACAAACCCCAGACGGGCCCTCAGATCCCAGGGGACAGCCAATAGCAAGAGATTTCAAACCCAGATTTCAAATGGAATGAGCAGAGATCTGGAAGTGATCCATGAAACTGGCTCTAGAATCTCATAGCAACGGGTTTAGAAACACCATTAGCACCGCCTCCTCTGCCATCTTAGATTCCTAGGGAAACTGCAATTTTGTTGTTGTTGTTCAGTCGCTCAGTGGTGTCCGACACCATGGACTGCAGCACCCCAGGCTTCCCTGTCCATCACCGACTCCTGGAGCTCTCTCAAACTCATGTCCATTGAGTCGGTGATGCCATCCAATCATCTCATCCTCTGTCATCCCCTTCTCCTGCTTTCAGTCTTTCCCAACATCAGGATCTTTTCTAATGAGTCAGCTGTTCACATCAGGTGGCCAAAGAATTGGAGCTTCAGCTTCAGCATCAGTCCCCCCAATGAGTATTCAGGACTGATTTCCTTTAGGATTGATTGGTTTGACCTCCTTGCAGACTACGGGACTCTCAAGAGTCTTCTCCAACACCACAGTTCAAATTTTAGTCAGTAGATAAAAGTGTCAGTCATAGGTCAAGGGTCGACCTGTGTTTTAATCAACACTAACATACTCAGGGCTCAGGAGAGAGCAGGAAAACACAGGGTTGTCTAGATTTCCCTTGAATTCATTTCTAGCTTCATGTCCACTGAAAGGAATATGGAAATACTGAAATCTGAATGTAGATGGTTTGGGTTGGATTTTTATTATCTGATGAGAGATAAAGGGAATGGTCTATAATGAGTAAAAGGCGAAGCTCAGTATCACAAGTCAATTTTCTCCCTAGTCCTCTATTGATGTGTAGAATTTACACAAGCACAATTTCTCTGACTCAGTTGAAATAGGGCAACACTACACATGACCAGTCCTCCAAAAGCATCATGAAGATTTGTGAAAACTGCCAACGAAGAGCTTTGTGCATCTTGGGAGGACACAATTGGCAAAGACCTTATTTAAACAGCGTCCTTCATTGGTTTTCTAAACCTTAGTTTGAAAGTAAATTGTTTGGCATTTACTATTCAAGGATCTGAGATCAGGGCTCCCTGAAGCCTAGGTGGGGCCAGGGAAAGGCAAGGATCTGGGATGGGGACTTCGAATGCTATGGTTCATCCAAGCATTCTATGGTTCATCATCAGGGGTCAGAAGGTCTTAAGGATTAGTTGAGCCAGAATACCTTCCCTCTCTGCTTGGTTGGCGTTCCTCAGTGGATTTTTTTTTTTTTGCTTCTGCAGATGTCTGGTTTTGGGGAGAGGGAAATTGCTGTAAAGATTGGGAGAAAGAGGAAAGTGGTGCTTCTGGTGAAAGTGTGCTTCTGGTGGGAATGAGATTTTCTTTCACTAAGAAAGGATTTTATTTCCATTCCTCCTTCCATATCACACCTCCCCCGGTTTTCCTTCTATTCTCACATACATGTTAAGATCTCTTCCTTCCATCCCAGTCATCCACCTCTGTGGCTGGGTACTTTCACAGGATGAGAAGCAGGATACAGAAGTCAGGGGTATGTGCACGCATGCTACGTTGCTTCAGTCGTGTCCGACTCTTTGTGACCCTGTGGACTGCAGCCCGCCAGGCTCCTCTGTCCATGGGGTTCTCCAGGCAAGAATACAGGAGTGGGTAGCCATTTCCTCCTCCAGAGGATCTTTCCAACCCAGGGATCAAATTTGCATCTCTTACATCTCCTGCTTTGGCAGGTGCATTCTTTACCAATAGAACCACCTGGGAACCGCCTAGAACTCAGGGGTGGGGGATGAGCAATAGTGGGAGACCAGGCTGTGATGGGGGGTGTCTACGGTGATGAGAAGGGGCGACAGAAGAAAGAGAGAGAATGAGAATCTGTGCAGAAGTCTGGTTAAGGGTATAAACAGTGCACGATGGCTCATCATTCCTGCCTCACTCTCCATGGCCTCTCTATGGAGTTGCCTTGCCCATATCTGCTACTGCTGAGGCAGCCACGCTTTCAGCTCCTCCTTCAGCCCACAGTAGACTGGCTGGCTAGTGACCAATGATGTTATCTGAGAAAAAACAATAAGATGATTCTACATCAATCATACTTTCTCCTAGGAATTCCAACTACTAAATACCAAGGAAAAATGCCAACAGACTTGGAGTTGAAAGGCTGAGATGGACAGAGAGGAGCTCAAGAGACCAAGACGAGTATATGCCAGCTGAAGTTCTGAATAAGCAGAACTGTAGTATGCAGGGCATGTCTGCTGGGAGAGAGTTGCCTTGGGCATGTATACAGAGAGAAGCAGAGACTCTAAGGTAACGAAGCCCCAGGGTTGCCTTTGCTCCTCAAGATTTTCCAATTCCAAACCCCTTGTACCCTTAACATCTGTTCCCTTTTACCGGAGTAACTGAGTTTCTTCTCAATGGAAAGAGCCTAACTATAATCGTTTGCTCAAATTCTTGTAAGTAAGCTGAAATTGAATTATTATCTGAATACATTTGCTTTGGGGAAAAGGAGTAGGTTGGTTCCCTTAGCAAACATGACCTACCACCACGGCTTACTTGGAAGCATCTTGCGTTCTTGAGATTAGGTTTTAGGCAGGAAATGGTGTGACCCAATTTCTCCTTTTGTTCTTCTGATGTCAAAGCAAGTCAAAACTACATTTCAGTCCTGAAGAAAGGAGATCTTGGCATCTACAAAGAACTGGTTTAGTCTAAGAAAGGTAGGACCTTTTAAAGTTACTAGGATCCATGTCAACAAATCTCTCTAAGGGAAGCTTCAAAAGCATGCATTTTTACTTAGTTCAAAAGAGCAGAGAGGTGTGGCAGCCATATTGGTTCACCAGCGAGATCTCGTGAATCATTTCTCATCTTGGATTTCAGGGCTCAGGAGGGCTAAACTGGAAGGAAAACTGAGAGCAGCTCTTGTCAATATGAGACCGCAGCCATTATGTCCACAGCCTCTTGGAAATGTCCCCCAGCAAGGCTGCCATCAGCACTTGACTGAAAACACATGGAAGCAGCCCACTCAGAGCAGGAATTCATTATTGGAAGAATAATAAGGGAAAGTTTCTTTTTTCTTCTCTCTCTCTCTCTGCTGCTGGGAAAGCTGCTTTCTGGAAAAATCACAGGGCTTAGAGGGAATTTGAATCATGTCTGGTAACAAGGGACGGGATGGAGGCAGGAGGGCACATTTCCAGATGTCTTTTCACACAAAGCATGATGGTCCTGGGCAACTTAAGGTGAGTCATTCTGTCTTAGATATCATTTAAATTGGGCCATGGCTGCCTTTAACCCATTATCCTTTCCTAGAGTTATTAGTATCGATAGCTTAAGGGAAAAGAACCCAAAGTTAATTGATTTTCCTTTGCTGCTCCTCTTTTTCAAAAAGGTCACCATTTTGTGGACTAAAATGGGCTACAAAATTATTTGGTCTTCAGTTTTCAACTCTACCCCGTAAGTCTTTGCTAAATGCCCAGTAATCCAAGGGAAAGGAACAAGCGGTGGATGTGAAGGAAGGAGATGTTTACCACTTGCTGGGTCTAGAGTCTGTGGCAGACATTGCGAGTGTTTACCAATCTCCGGTTCTCCTTTCCTTCCCAATACAGTCGAGGTTCCCAGCTCCTTGGAGTTGGGGATGGGTGGATGCATGATTACTTGGCCATGAAAGAAGTGATTATGTGTTGTTTCTTGGAAGAGGCACTTAATTGCTAGTATACAACACCTCCCCCCATTGGCAAATGTGAAATGCATGTTGATACTGAATTGAAGAACTGAATCATCACACAGAGGACAGCCTCTGGGGAGGGTCTCTCAGTTATGCACAAACGTGGTTTTAAGTCACTGAGATTTCAGGGAGTTGCTTTCAGCAACAAAACCAAGTCTGTCCTGACTTAGGCCCACTATTGATTGGTCTTCTCTCCTCCAAGTTCTGTTCAGAGTTCTGGAGCACTTGTGCTACATCTGAATCCCACCTTCACTGAAATTCAAAGTAGGCCATGTGCTTTCTCTCCCACTTATGTTATTCATCTGAGAGGAGCGATGGACTGTTTCGCTCCATCTGAGCAAAAGTGGCCTCTGCTGGATTCTGTAAAGACGTTCCTTTCATGGCCATCAGACAAAAGTGATGGTGATAGTATTAAAACCAAAGCTTAGGGAAAAAATGACACTCCCAAGTGGTTCTAAGACCATGATTGCTTAGGTCAGAATCTGATATTTTGCACTTCCTCTTACTTTCGTTCCCCTGTCCTCCATTACCTAATCCTCATTGCCAATTTCCAGAATTCTCATTTGGCAATCCTGGGTTTGCAGGACAAACTTCTACAATCCCATCTCCGGGATTTGTTCACAACATCAAACTAAAAGACACTAGGCATAGAGTTTGGCACTTCTGGGTTAATTCAAAAGTGTTTACTCCATGGGCTGACAGGGACCACGCACTTCTGAATCTTCACCAGGACTACAGCACATCAGCAGAGCAGGTAGGATGCTAGCACACTTAGGAAGACAAAAGCTGGACTTTGCCTTACATATGTACGGGTACGTACATCCCAAGAAATCACAAGAAATACATCCCATGCATTACATCCAAGTTCAATAAAAGTAATCAATAATACAAGATGCTTCACTAGCATTCCATGAGTGGTACCAGTTTGGCAGACTTTCAGCTCAGGAGTGCCACCTGTGTCTTCTTCCTTGTCAATATTCCCTGGGGCAGCTTTCCTACACGTCTCCCCATTTTTAATGAAAAGAGAAGAAGGCAGTGATAGATCCTCTACCATATTCTCTGCAGTCACTTCTACTGGAAGATCCAACTACCAGTACTGCTCTGATGATTCTTTTATTTGGAAAATATTCACTGAATTCCTACTATGTGTACAGTATTTTGCTGAGTACGTTAGTGAGGGTGACTAAGAAAGATTGTAACAGATACGAACAGAAAGAGTACAGGGGTGAGGGGGAAGAGGGGAAGAAGCAAGACTGCCAGGGTTCAAATCCACATCCCATCACGTTCTAGCAAGAGACAACTTTTCTTGCCTCATCCCTCATCTTTGAAGAAGGAATTACGTAAAGTCCTATCATGCGAGACTGTGAGGCAGTAAGATGAGCGGCTGCAACTACAGTGTGTGTGTGTGTGAGACACACACAGCAACACTGAGTGTCGGCACGATGCAAAGACAGTGCTTAGGTCCTTTCCCGGCAGCTTTGTTTGTGATGAAAGTCCTGGTGGACCTTGGAGCAGGAGAGCACAGGGACTGGTTTGTCTGTCAATCACTGAGCAGACAGCACTGTCTTACTGTTTTCTGGGGTCAAAAAAAAAAAGGCCTCGGATTTCCCTGGTGGTCCAGTGGCTAAGAATTCGCCTGCCAATGGAGGGGACATGGGTTCGATTCCTGATCTGGAAACTAAGATCCCACATACCACGGGGCAACTAAGCCCATGCGCACATCTACTAAAAGCCCTGCACCTAGATCCCGTGCTCCACAACAAGAGAAGTCATTCAAGTGAGAAGCCTGCACACCGCAGCTGGAGAGTAGCCCCTACTCACTGCAACCAGGGAAGGCCTGCACGCAGCCACGAAGACCCAGCACGGTCAAAAACTGAAAAGAGAAAAATCTTCGACCTTAAGTAGGAAGCTATTTAATCTTTAACATTTGGGATTGAGATATATTTTCCTCATTCCTTTCTCAGACATTCCTAAGTGCCCTGTTTAATGTGTGAACTGCTTAGCTTTTCTTTCTTGGTGGACAGTAAAAGTGCAGAGAGAGCGAATTAATAGTTACAGAGAACAAAATATCTTTCTCAACTTCCCGAATAGTCCTTGGCTGTTTCAAATTAGTCAGCTCATCTTCAAGAATTCATAGGAAATGTACATTGAATCAGCTGCAAAAACTCAGCCTGGTTTCCACAAATGTTCTATTGAAGACTGCAAGCTCTCCAAAGGCCCCTCGCTCTGAAGGAGACAGATGACCACAGTCTGGAAACTCGGTATCCTCCACCTCTTCCAGGTCCACCAAAATCTTTCTCACCTTCCAATGCCTGGTGCATTGTTTGCTCTCCAGGAATATCTTCCTTGATTCACTCCAGCTGCATAAAATGTCCTTCCTTTGCGCTTTCAGCCTGTGACTGGGGCGTACATCTACAATGTCGACTTTATTTTATTCTGCTTTATATTATAGCTGGGAGTACATGAGTCATTTCCATTCCTCATAATACACATAACCTATGTTTCTGAGCTTTGCCTTAGCATTTGGGATGTGTTCAACAAATGCTGAGTTTTGTTAAAAGACTTTGTCATTTAACCATTCTTCGCTGATCAGGTACCTACTTCGGGTACGGCACTCTGTTGGGCATTGATGGCAGACATGAGATAGGACAAAACTTGATTCTAGCACCCAAGGCATTTATAAACCTCTGAAGGGGAAGCAGATACAGAGTGATTTTATAGAGGACAGCCTGAGTGTCAGCAACAAGTTGGGGGAAAGAGGTCCCAATGTCAAAGGCTGGGAAGATTTGATGCCTGGCTTTGAAGGGGCTGAACCCCCCAGCTTTGATGCTTCGTTTGGAAACCTCATGCAGTAAGAGGAGTAGGCTGGCTCTTCTGCTGAAAATGACTAAATTATCCTATGGGTCACCAATTGATTGATTTGCTCATTGACTGGCCCAGCCTTGGGCTTTAAATCTAAAGAAATCATTTCATCCTTTATTAAACACTGCATGAATCTCACTCTTTGTCCTGCAGGGCTCTACACAATATACCAGTGAAACTTGAATTTACACCACAATACATGTACCACTAATGACCTTCCAAATGCCACTAATACCATACGTGTCCCGCTTCTCAGTTGGATCCGAACCTGTCAGTGAATTCTGAGCCCACTGACCTCCCTGTGACACAAGAGCAGACCCCCACGCCCATGCCCTCCCTCAGCCTCCCCCATCCTTCCAAGATTTCATTTCTGAATCACTCTTTGGAGACCCCAATTCCTTTACACCTACTCTTTTTATTTGGTGGACAATACTTTATTCGGAAATGTTCCCTCCTGTAATTACAAATCCTGTTAGTCATCCTCCTCCTCTCCCCAGGGGGATTGTGGGCTTTAATTAATTAATGTGGTTAAACCGCTTTGAGGTGCCTGGTTGAAAGGTGCTATATAAGTGCAAATTATTATTATTATGGCTGTTGCCATCCCATGGCGGCAAAGCCTTCAGCCCCAAGCATCTAGAGACCTGAACAAAGGCCTCTTCATCTTCACCTTCCCTGCTAGGTCTGAGATGGCTGGCTCAATGGTAAAGGGGTGGGGGAGCAAATCTGTTACCATCTCAACAGCAATCAACTAATTAATCCCCATTATGTTGGCTTCCGTTTCCTTCTTCCAAGCAGCCCGGTCCTGTTTCATTTCACAAATCACGCCCCCATCAGCTTGAGACAAAGGTCATAGTGTCCCTATGGCCTCTGTTGGTCTAAAGGAAAAAAAAAAGAGAGAGAGAGGGAGAGAAAGAATGTTTGAAAAACCATCGCTGTCATGAAATGCACTAGCTTCTCACCAGCAGTCTAAATAAACTTTTCCTTCCGGTGGCAGTCCTCTGACATGCGTACCTATCTATTACTCAGGGAGCCAATGGGTTCGTAAACCAGAGTCACCCAGAAACTCAGCACAGGTGTGGGCTAAGGCCCCACAGCCCTGGCTAGACTGCCAATAGCTGTAAACAAAAGGGGAGCCTTTCTGGGCCGGGTGGGAAGAGGTCATCCAGAGACTCGGGAGCCCCCCTTCAGCTTCCTCTACTGCCCCCAGGTTTCCCCTGAGAAAGCCAGCTGCCATCTGTAGCCAGGAAGCCCTCACAAAGGCTGGGGGCTATGATTTAGATGTTTTGTGCTATACCTAGCACACCCCGGCCCTGAACAAATGCCTAGGGCTTCCACTGCGATGGGAGCCATTGAAAACAGCCCTGTGGGGGAGACCTGGCCTCTCGAGGGGATGCTGCTGACCAAAATGCTCCTTACAAGGTTGTGCCTCAGACCCTTTGTTAGCGTGGACGTGGGCGAGCCTCAGGGGGTCATGTCTTCATCTGCCTCCATTTATCCTCCCTATTGAAGGGCTCCTTCAGGACATTGGTCAGTCTCTGTGGGAAGTGATTTGGAGAGCAACAAAGGAACTTGGGCCCTTTGGGGGGGCCTTCAGAATTCAGTAAACATCTGGACACGGAAGGCCAGGTTCTCAAGCAGTCTAGCTGCGGAGATGTCAAAAGAGAGAAAGAGCTGTGTGTGCAATGCAAGCTCTCAGTTCTGTGGCGACATTTGTTGTCGAGAAACAGAGACACCCCAGTAGGTACATAGGAAGATTTTTCAAAAGCTCCTCTGTCAGTTTTTGTGAGTGCAGTGCACTATTTGTCAGTTCTCATGGCATGTGTGAGGAAATAGAAGTTTCACATGGCTAGGGAGCAGCATGTGATGGATGCTCTGATTCTGTGTGGACCATGAATAACCCAAGGTTGCATAAGCCTGTCCTGGGAATTGTTAAGCATTTCTGTTATCCTTGAGCTCTGTAAAGCACTTTCTAGTCAAGGTGATTTGTTGGCTTCTCATCAGGAGCACATTTTAATTGACAAAAAAATGAAGTACGGAGGCTAAGTGATTTATACTTCATCACATGATAAAATTCAGGATCTGAACTCTTGACTCTCAGTGTTCCCTTTATTGTTGAATCAATCCATTTAGAACACATTAGTCAGCATGATTCAACACGAGTCACACGGCACTAATCAGCATTCCCCAGTGCGCCCAAATCTATCCTCAAACAGCAAAAGAAACTGGCCTCTGTCAAGAGACAATGAAATGCCGTTTTTGTCAGTATTCAGGAGCTGACATCCAGTTCAAGTCCCCTGTCCTCTCAGGAATCTTCCTCAGTCATCCCAGATGGAATGAGTCTTATTTCCTCTATCTTTTCAGATCCCAGTGTTTGAGCCTTGATAACAGGTGTGGCAGTCTGCTAGTTTGTTTTTAAGCTAACTATTTAGATTGTCAACTACTAAAATAAGGGATTTTTTTTTTTTAATCAGCCTCTCTCTCCTGAGCACCATGGTTTATATATAATAGATGTTCAAGAAATACCTGCTTAACTGAACTCACTGAAATGGAGCCTAAGTCATATTCCAGAAAGAACTCCAAGTCCTTCTGGAAGAGGTTTTCAAAGAAAATCAACAACCTGAATTGATTTAACATCTTTGGGTATTATTACCTGGGCATTTTCACAAATGCAAATTGTTAACTCTGCAAAGATAGCCAAATGGCTTCCCGGTTCCAAAAGCGGAGTATGGATTGATTCTAACCATAGTCCAGGCCTTGGAATAAGTTTTTCTCTATAACCTTATTCAAACTGACATTTTGTTTCATGTTTTTTTTTTGACGGTGGAGACAGAAAAAACATTTTGGGAAAAAAATGTGTTTAGTCTATGACTTTGGAACCAAATTTTTACTCTGCTTTGTGCTATAAGCACTAGCTCTTGTTCAAGTATTTTTCCTGAATAGTGCACAATAGCAAAACACGTCCTACGTTTCTGCTTGACAGAGATTTTGTTTTGGAAGGGGAACCAAGATTTTTGGGTGTTGATCTTTGGTGGCATTGCTGACTGTGAAACTCCACTACTCTGTTTTAGACTCTATTAAAGAATGTCCTGATACCATTTTAAATATACATTTGTTTTTTTAAGAACGGAAAAGAGATGTATCTGAGCCAAACTATTTTCCAGGTAACTCTGAGAAACTGCAATATTTACACTGCATTTGGACATTATGCAACAAGTCCAGCTCTAGGGTCTGTACTATTGTACCCTGGGGGCTAATCTCTGCAACTATGCTCTTCTGAACGAAATGTATCACTGAATATGCATCTCCTCTCTCTCTCATGATAATAGAACTCCTCAAATTTGACTCGGCACATGGCCACTGAGATTAACAACTACATTTTCCAGCCTTACTTTCTATACATCTACAGATTGGCAGAAATAATACATGTAACTTCTTGTTAATACCCTTAAGGAAGGGGGCTGCCCTTTCCTCCTATTGAATCTCTGCCCCATATAACTTCCACTACCTCGATATAGGACATGATAGTGAGCCATTTTGGATCATGACAATGAAGACAGCCTCCCAGGCATGCTGGAGCAACAAGAGAATTGC
>NW_011494811.1:3290963-3294967 GCF_000754665.1 Bison bison bison
CCTAATATCAGAGAAGGCAATGGCACCCCACTGCAGTATTCTTGCCTGGAAAATCCCATGGACAGAAAAGCCTGCAGTCCATGGGGTTGTGAAGAGTCGGACACGACTGAATGACTTCACTTTCACTTTTTACTTTCATGCATTGGAGAAGGCAATGGCAACCCACTTCAGTGTTCTTGCCTGGAGAATCCCAGGGACGGCGGAGCCTGGCAGGCTGCTGTCTATGGGGTTGCACAGAGTCAGACACGACTGAAGTGACTTAGCAGCAGCAGCAGCTGGACTAATATGTGAGGCTGAGTTGCTATATCAGCTCTGGACTGCATTCCTCCATAATGCTACATGAGAACGCAGTCAACTTCTACCTTGTACCTCACTGTTGATCTAGGTTATGGTTCCACCCAGCCAAATTTATGATCCAACTAAGGAAATTCCTTGAAGAATCACTATATCAATGTGACTGATCCATCATAGCTTAGGATTTCAGGATTCAAGATTCAGAATGGGCCTAGACTACCCCAATGGAGGCTTATGAAGCCCAAGAGGTAAATGGTCACAGGGGCTGCCATGATGGGAGACAAGGGGACCCAAACTCATTTCTGATTTTATGAAAAATCACAGGAGCCCAGGCTGAATACTTGGAAATGGCTACAAACCCAATTCTGAGGCAGTAAGCATCACTTCACCTTTCTGGCACTCAGTCCCCTCACCTGAAAATAAAGATGAATGTGAAAAGATCCCTTTCTGGGAGATAGAGGAGTAGAATAATTTAAGAGGAGTAGAATAATTTTTATCAGTTAATCATGTAACTATATGCATAAAGCACATGTGAAAGTGAAAGTGGCTCAGTCATGTCCAACTCTTTGTGATCCCATGGACTATACAGTCCATGGAATTCTCCAGGCCAGAATACTGGAGTGGGTAGCCATGCCCTCCTCCAGCAGATCTTCCCAACCCAGGGATCAAACCCAGGTCTCCCGCATTGCAGGCAGATTCTTTATCATCTGAGCCACAAAGGAAGCTCACGACTATGCAGAAAATCCCTCTAGAAGCTATGGAAAGCTCACACCCCAAAAGTGTAGATAAAAGAGGCAGCCATAAAGAATACATAAGAAGATTGCCCATGGAAACATGACAACGCACTTATCATTATACACAGTTACACAGGAATTGGTCTACTACTTCCAAAGGAAGCATAAATTGGTAAACCTCTTTGAAGAACAATTTGGGAAAATAAAGACAAAAATGTGCATCCCCTGGCTAGCCATTCCATTTTTAAAAATTATATATACTGGGAGAAGGCAATGGCACCCCACTCCAGTACTCTTGCCTGGAAAATCCCATGGATGGAGGAGCCTGGTAGGCTGCAGTCCATGGGGTCGCTAAGAGTTGGACACAACTGAGCGACTTCACTTTCACTTTTCACTTTCATGCATTGGAGGAGGAAATGGCAACCCACTCTAGCGTTCTTGCCTGGAGAATTCCAGGGACGGCGGGGCCTGGTGGGCTGCCGTCTATGGGGTCGCACAGAGTTGGACACGACTGAAGCGACTTAGCAGCAGCAGCAGCAGAGAAACTCTCATACTTGCATATACCAAGAAACATGTGCAACAGGATTCATTAAGTTAACAAATAATCAAAATTTCCATCAATAAAGAAATGTATAACATGTGGTATATTCATACAATGGATATGGACACCTCAGTTAAATTCAAAGAATATGATCCACGTGTATCAACACAGATATGTCGCAAAGCATGATGCTAAGTGAAAAAAGCAAGTTGTGGAATGATGTGCACAACAGACCATTTATGCAAATTTAGGATGCACTCAGAGCAAATATGATATTTGGATTCACATATATGTAGAAAAGTTTTTCAGAGTGGGGGAAAGATATATATCAAACCCTAGAGAGATTTTACTTCTGTGGAGCAACATAGAGGAGAGAGAGAATCGGCTAGGGATAGGTACAAAGGAGCTTTGAACTTTGTAAGGTTATATTTCTATACTCAAAACAAAATCTGAAATTATGAGTTTGGGATTAACATAGGGGTGTGCTAAATTGCACCAGCTGTGTCCAACTCTTTTCAACCCTATGGACCGTAGCCTGCCAGGCTCCTCTGTCCATGGGATTCTCCAGGCAAGAATACTGGACTGGGTTGCTGTGCCGTCTTCCAGAGGATCTTCCCAACCCAGGGACTGAACCTGTGTCTCTTATGTCTCCTGCATTGGCAGGCGGGTTCTTCACCACCGGCGCCACCTAGGAAGCCCCGGGATTGATATATGCAGACTGCTACATATAAAATAGAGAAACAACAAGTATCTACTGTACTGTACAGGGAACTATTCAGTACTGTGTAATAACCTATAAGGGATAAGAACCTGAAAAAGAATATATATACTGATATCAATTTGCTGTATACCTGAAACTAACACAACACTATAAGTCAACTATATTTCAGCTTAAAAAAATCTGAGAAAACATTAACATTTGTTAATTCTGGATGTTAGAGTCATGGGTTTGGCTTTACTATTTTCTGTATTGTTATATATTTAAAATATATTTTCCACATTAAAAAGAAAATCTGTCTTTGAGGCTAACAGCGAGAGTGAAAGAAGGGACCAAAAGCTGAGGGCCAGTGTGGGACGCTGTCATGGAGGGAGGGGATGTGAAGCAAAAAGGGGCAACTCTGTGAATGGGAGTCCTGTGTTCTCTGCCCTCGGAAGCACCTCTTAGAGGGGCAGGCAGAAGCAGCTCAGGACAATGAGACAGGCATCCGCGGCCCTCTCCTCCATGCCCTGTGAGAACGAGTTCACTCTGCTCCACTGAATCCCAGGGCTCTCTGCCAGGCTCCCAAGAGCATGCCAGGCTGTGCCAGGTGTGGGTGATATTTACCAGGCAGACACCTCCATACCTGGATGGATGGATTCAGACTGAGAATCTTCTGGGTCACTCTGAGTCCACTGGGCAGAAACATTTAGATGGGTTACTGATTGTAACTGAAATCTGATGAACTCAGATGGTGGTATTTGGGGGCAAAGAAGTTTTCAGTGAATCATCCAGTTGGCTCAGTGACTAAGAAAATGGGGTGGAAGAATCTAACCCAACTTTGTGACAAGGGAACAAACAGAGGAGATTAATGTCTTCCCAGTGTGCTTCAAAAAAGCAATCAAACAATCATTTTTGACTTTACAAGGAAGATGAGGCTTATAGCTTCCCAGCTCTCAAATCATTATTTTTTATTTTCTGAGTCCCTATATACCAGGTAGTTGGAAAAACAGGAAACTAGCTTGTTTCCAGAACCTTTTCTGGACCTATCTCAGGGTGCTCTAGGCTCCCTGAGGGTCCCAAGCCCAAAGTATATGCTGCTTATTCAAACTAAACTAATAAAGGCAGCACCAGAATCAAGATTCAACCTGCCTGACCTGATCTTTATTTTTTAAAAACAATTTAAAAGCACATAATTCTGCCCTGTTGAGAAACTAAACCATTGTCCTCTATCCTGTTCAAATCAACTTGTTTTTTGTTTTTCAAACACTTCCTAGATCCCTAAGTAAAAGGAGACTAGAGGGCAGGGAAGAGTGATCAAGGAGGACACTCCCCCCCACCCAGATTCCGAGCCCACTCCTGCCTTTTCCCTGGCCAACCTCTCCTAGGGTATCCTCTCCTTTGCCAAGTTGGCAGGGCTTTATTACCCATGAAAGCCACAACGGCTCCAGGAGACTCGGGCTCTAGGTTGTCCTTTCGCCTCCTGTGGCATCAGCAACAGTCTGGCTGCTTTCAGGGACAGAATCATTATTCCTGGCCTTGACACAGAGGTCCAGGGGCCCCGGCTGTGCTCTGGGTGGCACAACATTTGGGGCTTACTGGGGAAGCAGAGGACATGACCAGAATAGATGTGGATCAAGTTGGATTTCAGAGTCAACACTCCCTTCCCATCCGCAGCCACTCGGTTCTGTGGACCCACTCCATGCAAGCCAATTCCCAAAGCCAAGTCTCGCTTTTC
>NW_011494811.1:3295067-3305027 GCF_000754665.1 Bison bison bison
AGGTCCTGGCACCACTGGGCCTCACTCTGGGCTAGTCAAACCTCTAAGCTTTCCCATTCAGTGGGCACTGGGACTTCACGGTGAACTCTGGGAACAAAAGGGAAAATGGATTAATAGGATCTTTCTTGACCCCCTTCCACCTTTCCCAGTTGAGTAGCACAAAACAGCTGAACTCTTCCTCTGCTGGGACCTGGTCCCTCTCAGAGTCTGAACCATCAAGAAGTTGGGGGCTCTGAGATCCCTCTCCTTGGGGGCCCAAATGTTTCCAGGGTCCAGGGGCCCAAGTATTTCCAGAGTCTTGAGCTCAACCAGGAGAGGCCAGGATCCTGGACCAGTGGGAGACAAAGAAGATGTGAACAACGCAGTATTACCATGGTAACAGCCTGAGCCCAGCAGCCTCCTGAAGATGCTGGGGTGGGGGGTGGGGGGGTTTCTTTCTTTCTTTCTTTTTTCCTTGCGAAAGGAGAATAGTTCCGCTTTCTATTTTACTACAACAATAGCATGGACCGGCTCCTTCAAGTGTTTCAAAAAGCAGCCTGAGAAATCTCTAACCAAGCCCCTCAGTCTCCCCAGCCTGCCGTTTTATTGTCCCTCCCATCCCTGTGAACAAAAGGGCGGGAAGGCTGAAAGGCCCCCGGTGGCTGGCTTGTTCTCAGCATCCTAATCCTTGAGAACTGGGGTGGGGCGTGGCCTGTGGAGCCGGTAAATCCAATGTGGGCCTCACCTTTTATTCTCTCCCTCCCTCTGCTTCTGTACTCAGGAGCTCTTCAGGTATTATAAAACCTCCTGGTTAGCAGGCTGGTAGGAATCTCGGGGCTTGCTAAGGGGATAAAAGGCACCCAGCGATCATTCCCAGATTCACTAATAGCTCTGTCCCTCACCCCCACCCTCACCCCCGCCAAAAGCCAGGCTAGCCTATTTGGATTGGTTTTTTCCTGCCACCCCAGGCTGGCTCCATTACAAAGACGGAAAGTGGAGCCACAGCCGCTGGCTCTTCTTTAGTTGGTAACCCAGGAACTGCCCTCACTCTTCCAGCCCTTCCCCTCTCTGTCTCTATGTCCCTCAGACAAGGACTGTACGTGCCCCCACCTCCCCACAGCTGTGGGTGCCAACCTGCATGCCAATTCAGGACTATCATGCCAGAACAACCTCTCACAAGAAAAGCTTCTTGGCCTTGACTTCTGAGACATTTCCAAGGTTATCACCCAGGGATCAAAGCTTTCTTTGCTTTAAACCTGGGAAATGGTGCAGGTGTGTTTTAGCTCAGTCATCTGTTAAAACTGGGGGGAAAGTAAGCTTTTACTTTCCAGGTTGTGGAGATCTCAAGGGTACAACTCTACTGAGCTCAGTGAATGATAAGTACATCATCTCCTCAGAGAATCAGATAAAGGTGAATTGGGAAGGCCTTTAGAGATCAGCCAGGCTGATAACTACAATGCAATGAAGAAAAACATTTTGCACTGCAACCTCTGTACATAAATTCATAATGCAGGTACATGCACACGCAATCACACAGGAAATATTTCACAAAGCAGTACAACATATGTGATATAATCTGTTATTTTCTATTCTTTTTTTTTTCCCCCAATGCTGGTTGTGATTCCTTAATTTTATTTCATGACCCACCAATGAGTCACAAAACAGTTTGCAGAGCACTGAGTCAAGGTCAACATTGTCTTTTTCAAGCTGACAAAACTAGGATTTGAGAGATTTTCTCAAGAACATACCAGAACTGGAACGGAAATCCAAGGTGGGTCTAATACAGGAGGGGCCCCCATTTTTCTGAGGATCAGAGCTCCTTTTTGTTTACTTAAAGCCTTGGGAGCACATAGTTAGAGGGGAGGGAATGCCCAGAGGTTTACATGAAATGGCACTGCTGATAGGGGCAGAAGGTTCCTGCTGCCTCCAAAAAACCTCAGAGAGGAAGGTGTGGCTTCAAAAGCAAACAGGTGAGGCTCTGAGGTCTCCCAGACATTTTTATTTACTGGTTGGGATTCTTGCATCATCAGACACTTTCCTGAATGTTTCTATTTCCTGGACACCCGGTTCCAGGCCAGCCTCCTTTAGTAATCCACTTTCTCTCCTTTTCCAACTATTTCTAATAGTCTTTCTTTGAAGCTTTCTAACCCCTACCAATTTACTGTGGTTTCAGTTTCTACTTTCCCTAAACAACTTCCTCTTTCCTGTCAAAATCATGATCTTAGCAATGAGAGTCAGAGAGGCAACTCTGTGAATCTCGCTTCCACAATATTATCCCAAAGTTATCCAATTAAGACCAGGCTTTCGACTGTTGTTTACCAAAATGCCCAGTGATCAAGATATAGACACCATATCAAGGCTCTCCTACAAACTATCTGGGCAGAATGGGCTCTTTCCTTCCTGAAATTACCTTATAATCTTGCATAGAACATCTTGAAATCTTCATCTAAATTTGCTATTTGCTGGAGTTCTAATCTTTTAAAGCAAGGCTCTAAATATGAAAAGCCGAAGGGCATACCGCACAGGGTAAACCCAAGTCCAGCTCTTTGATTGCTTATTACTTATACACCCTTAGAGAGTCCGTAACAAAGAGGCCTGCTGTTTGCTTTGCTTAATCTGGTCTTAAAATCTCTGCTTCTTTGTCAGAAAACAATATTTGCAATTGTAAAAAAAAATATTTACCAAGGAACTTGGATAGCATAAGTCAAAGGCTAAGAGCCAAAGGTCAGGAGTTCTTACTCCAAATTTCCCTGGACCCGAGTCCCTGCTGTGGAGCTCAGCTACACCAAACAAACACGCTGCTTTCTGGATCCATTAAGAAGTGGATGCTTTAGAAGGCAAGGAAAGGGAGGGCTGAAGCCTGTTCCTCAGTCAGAAGCACTGTCCAGCCACCTGCCTAGAAGTCCTGCTAGAGCTTTATAATGCAAGGTGTCTCCATGGGGATACTGTAAGGGCTCACCCTATCTCACCCTTCCCCTAACTTGGGGAAAACATTCAGCTTATAAAATCCTAAAGGGCAGATATTCCTCCCACAGACAGCAAAGACAATATGCTCCTCGGAGGTTCTGAGCAGACATGTGCCAAGCATCTCTGGGTGACGTCTCCAGCCCAACAGTGGGGGACAGATGTGTACTCTGAGCACTTTTATGGGGACCCTTCTTAATCTACAAAGCAGTGTGGGACATCTGACCCTCCAGGCTAAGTTCAATGGGGTTTGAATTTAACCCCTCCTCTTCATTGTTTTCTGCAGACCTGCCATCAAACGACACCTTTCCTAACCACCCTGATCCTACATCAAGGAATGATGCCTCTCAATCCGCTTTCTCCCCTGTTTGTTGAATTAGTTCCAGCTTGTGGCCTTGAGGGGCTCTTCCGTGAGTCAGAACTCAGGCCCATGTCACAAAGTGCAGGTCTGCAAGGCCTGGTCCCTAGTCGGGACTTGAGTACAGGGGGAGGAAATAGAGTAACCAGACGGAGGCCGAGGAAGTGGTGCTCATGGAGCCATGACAAAGTGCCCCACAGGCTGCCAGCCCAGATGGTTTTTCCCAGCTAAGTGAGAAGGCTCTGAGGCAGGGCTGGGTCCCTTCCCCTGTGGGATCTGCAAAGAGGACTGGAGGAGTTGCAGTTCCTAGCCTGCTCGATTTGTCCCTCATTCTTGGGTTGTCCGACTCTGTTAGGGAACTCTGTAATTCTCCCTGACCTCTGTCAAATTCTTGCCACAATTGCCAACCTCTTTTATCTTATCAGGATCAACATCACCGGCTAGTTCTTCTTGGCCTTTGATTCTGTCCCGAAGGAGCTTCCATCAGGAGCAAAGCAGTAATTATCACCCACAATGGGCAGTGCTGAGTATAATTAGATGAAAGAAATGGCTTCGTCCGAAGATCTTACCTTGAAGAACCAGGCCTTCCTTCTCGATGGTGTAGACAAAGGCGGTGAAGGGTGCCAGAGGGGACTTGGCAATGAGAATCTGCACAGAAAGCATATTTGCTCAGGATTAGTCAAAGGAAATAGAGACGAGCCTCTGTTCACTCCTCTTCCCACTCTGAAGCAAAGTGGTAACATGTGACCACAAACTATGAGGTTTGTTTACTTTGAAATTATTTTAGAACCAAATGAGTGTTATTCCTTCAAACAACTGACCACCTTGGTAGGCTGTACATCAATTCCAACTATTCTATCAATGAAGGCCATATTCTTGAGCCAGTTTTAGATACAAGTTTCATTATTATCTCACATGCTTAAATAGCTACCTTTCCGCCCAAAGATCATTTAGCCTGAGCCTTTAACTATATTCATAAATTTAGCTATTTTATTAAAAAATTCAAATCTACCCCTAAAAGATAAAGATTTAACATCACTGCAAATATTCAAAATAACTTGCTAAAGGCAGAGCCATGGCAGGTTGCCTGGTTGGCCCCCAACCCTTCACTAAGTCTATAGTCACATCCTTAGCCACCTGACTACCTTCCCTCCTCCTGGAGGCATAGAGTATTTCCCATGATCCTTGACCATAGGTTTGGCCACATGACTTGCATTGACTAATAGGTTGTGCCAGTTCTTAGCCTAGGCCTCAAGAAGCCTCACAAAACTTCACTTGTTCTTTTTATGCTTCTGCTACTGCCAGATAAAAATATGTTCAAGCTAATCTGCTGTCTCAGAAGGAGGAAGAGAGACACCTGACGTAGAGCTGGCCAGTTAGGTCCAATCTAAATAGCTGATCCCCAGGAGATCTACATACACATGGGTTAAATGATTATGACTGTATGCACACCTCTATGATTTTGAAGTTGTCACAAAGCATTACTGCGGTGACAGTTGGCTGACACACCAACCAACACAAAGTATCAAAAATATTCTGCATGATGGCACTCTACTATGAGGATACCTACTTTAAAAGGGATGGTCATTTGATGGTTAAAAGATTACTATTATTTAACCCTTTAACACACTGCATATGATTCCACAGAACCTCTAAGAACTGGTGGATTATGTTTTATTATTGTATTTCTCCTGAAGGAAGATGACGATCTGTTTCCTGTTTTGCAAATAAACATCATCAAAAAATAGTGATAGTTTGGCACAGAGCCACTTAAGTAATCAGGGAGAGAGGGGAGAAGGAAGAAATAATTTCAAATAACCAAAGGCTTACACTTGTACTATCTCAATCTACAACAATTCAACAAACATTCACTGTCAACTGTGAGAAAGGGTGGAACAGAATGGTAGAAAGATCACAGGTTGTAGGCATGGAGTTTGAATCAAGGTTCCTCCACTAATCAACTTGATGCCTATGGCAAGTCAACTGACGGCTGTGTAGTCTCCCCCTAGTAGCCACATCCTTTCTTCCTTACAGTTAACAACTCCCCAGGTTTCAACATTTTTACGCCTTGTTTGCAGCTAGGTGTGCTGATGTGGCTAAGCTTTGACTGACAGAAGATGACAAAAGTGACAGGTAGAACTTCTGGATTATAAGAAAAGTATGGGCTCTTCACTTTCCCTTTCCCTCTTCCCAAGGGCCAGACCCAGCTTCAACCACATCCTGGGGGATGATGAAGCAACATGTGGGAAGGAAGCTGGGTGACCTCATAAATCAGCAAAGCCTCCCACCTGGTCACCTGTCCAGCTCAGTACAGAGCCACTTGTGCGAACCATTGTATTTCGGATGCCTATGGTATAGCCTGAAACGTACCCAATACTTTGGCTCTGGACAACTTCACCTTTTTGAGCCTCAGTTTCCTTGTAGGTAAAATGGAGATAACAACACCCACCTAAATGAGATAATGTTGAAGATTAAGTATAAAACATGCCTGTGTTGGGCTTTCCTGGTGGAATCTGCCTGCCAGTGCAGGGGACATGGGTTTGATCCCTGGTCCAGGAATATCCCACATGCTGCAGAGTAACTAAGTCCATGAGCCACAACTACTGAGCCTGTACTTGAGAGTACGGGAGCCACAACTACTGAAGCCCTTGCACACTAGAGCCTGTGCTGCACAAGAGAAGCCACCACAGGGAGAAGCCTGGGGACTGCAATGAAGCGTAGCCTCTGCTTGCCTCAACTAGAGAAAAGCCCGTGCAGCACTGAACACTCAGCAGAGCCAAAAATAAATAAATAAAACTAAAATAAATTACCTTTAAAAACACCTGTGTCAAACTAAAAACCTCAGTTTGAATATTTCCAACCAACTCACTACATATGATTCCCAAGTTCCCCTTAACTTTCACTTACCAAAAAGCAATATACTTGGTTTTTACCTGAAGGATTCAATTCAAGTTGAATCTCAATTTTGATAACTGCTCTGAAGTTATCTAGATAAACCAGCGCTCATTCTCAGAACAAATGAGTAGATGGTATAGGCGGACACTTACATCTTTATGTCAAAAACTTCTCACCTGATAATTAAAGTGGATCATTTCTGACAGAGATGATGTAGGGACGGTTCAACGTGCATGTATGGGTGCTCCTTGGTAGGGGAATGGCAGAACAGAGGACAGTGCTTCTCAAGCTTTAATGTTGGTATGAATCACCTGCAGGTCCTGACACATAGATTTTGATTCACTAGGTTTTGAGTGGGGCTTGAGTATCTGCCTTTCTAGCGAGCTCCTAGGAGATGCTGATGCTGTGGTCCATAGACCACATTTTGAACAGCTGGGTTCAGGAAATTAGCCTGACTGAAGAGTCTGAGGTGGAGAAGCAAGAGACAGGAGTCCTGGAGTCAGATAGGGAGCTACTGTAATAATTCAGGGATGAGGAGACACTTAAACCACAGGTGTGTCAGGAAGAAAGGGAAAAGAGGAATGGAGAATTGAAATAAAAAGAGAAATAAAAAGCCTTTAGATCAAAAATCAATATAAATAAACATATACCAAACCTCAGATCTTCATTGCCCGCATGAAAAATTGGACATGAAAAGCCAGAAGGGTGTAAATAAACAGTATTCAATAAACTATTATACTATATTTTTGAAAATTTATTTTATAGACCACAGAATCTTCGAATCAGAAAAAGGATATGCTATTCCAATGCAACACAATAAATGCCACCTGAACCTAAGCCTTTCAGCTCAGTGGTGTACCCACCATCATCTGATGACTTCCTCTTCCAGGAAGCATGTGCCCATTCTGTGAACAAGCCCAGAGCTCGAGCCAGAAGGACCTCACATGGAAGGTTCTCACACTTGGAAGTACCTCCTTTCCAGGAAATCAAGGGTTGGACAGGGTTTAAAATGAGCTATCAAAAGGATGATTGTATGCAGTTGGAAAGAGGAAGTGATCAGTTACGTCAGATGAATCCCTCTTCCTTTTTTGGGAAAGAACTTCCAGATTGATAGCTCAGAGGGCTACCACCAGCATAAACTATCAGATTTTCAGCAAAAAAAAGGTAACAAATTCTCAGTAGCCTTCTGGATAAAGTGAAGACAAGGTGGACTGGATGCTAATACCATGAAATGCATCTGAAAGTATCCAAAAGTTTAGTAACAATCGTATGGGGTAACAACCTCTAGTAGAAGGTACTGCATTCTATCCTCAGTCCTATCATATTCAACGTACTTACTGACCTGGATGCACACACTGCTGTATTCAACCACATCCATACAACAGGGAATAGAACTGAAAAAAATTGCTACCCTAGGAGATACATTCTAAAGGAGGCAAAAGATAATAAACAAAATGAATATGTAGTGAAATATATCGCATATTAGATGATTATATATGCTATGGAGAAAAAAAAGCAGAGAAAGAGTATAGGAAACGTATTGGATTAAAAGAGGGAGTTAAGAGAAGATCTCACCCTAAAAGTGACATTTGGACTCATGAATCATGTAATTAAACCCACTGATGAGACGCTGGATACGGCAACAGGAGACACCAAATTTAGAGGAACAGTTAATATATTAGACAGCCATTATATGAAAACAAACCTCAATTTGGTTAGAATGTTGGGACAAACCCTATGAATCTTTAGGACACAATTTTATTGAAATACATGTAAAGCCTTGCCCTTAAGAACAGGGGACTAATTTGTTCTGGTTTCAGAACGGGGAAGATGAGATTTAACATTCAGAAAATGAATTACGTGTTAGTTCACTACAGTTCAGTACCAGTCAGGTGGGAGATGTGGTTTGCAAAAATCTAGTGCACCCCACTCCAGTACTTTTGCTTGGAAAATCCCATGGACAGAGAAGCCTGGTAGGCTGCAGTCCATGGGGTCGCTAGAGTCGGACACAACTGAGCGACTTCACTTTCACTTTTCATTTTCATGCATTGGAGAAGGAAATGGCAACCCACTCCAGTGTTCTTGCCTGGAGAATCCAAGGGACAGGGGAGCCTGGTGGGCTGCCATCTATGGGGTCACACAGAGTCGGACACGACTGAAGCGACTTAGCAGCAGCAGCAGCAGCAGTGTGATCTCAGGTTGTATTAATGGAGACAGAGTATCTAGAACAAGGTGCTACTCTGCTCATTCAGCCATGGTGGATGAAATATGTTTGGACTGGAGCCCAAATTTCTACAGGGAAACTGACAAGAGAACAACGGGAGGAGAACTCCATCAGGGTGGTTAGATACCCAAACCAACCTATGACCATAAACACTTCAAAGCAAACACGCTGGTAAGAGGCCTGGGGTAAAGGTAAATGCATATTGCTTTTAACGTGAGTTTTCTGACCTGAAGATTCTCTAGTGTTATGTGGCAGAGTGAAGAAGTGTAAATTAGCTTTTTAGCTTAACAGATTTCAGGAAAAAAAGTGATGTTTGCCACACTGTCCTTGTGAACACATATTGACTTTTCCCTCTTTTAGACTTCAATGAGCACCCCGTGCCCTTGTGCCTTTCAAACAATAAATAACCCTCTTATAAAGCAAACAACCCTCCCTAGCCGATAACTCAGGCTGCTGTTTCAGAAGGTCAGTCAACCTATACAGCTGGGGTGTTCTAATCATTGTCTGACTTGTGCTGTTTTCGAGTGCCCTCCTGGATTCTTCAATACATAAGCCCTGCAGCTTAATAGAATCCAGGACTTTCGTGAAAAGTTTTTATCCCACTCAACCCTGTGTGTAATATGTGAAGTTGGTTTTAGAATTTTCTAAGGGTTCACGGAAATATATAGTTGGGTAAGAATGAGTACAGACATGTGCGGCTCTGAAAACTCTGGAACTCCACAAGACAGGTGTGTGGTACTGTGAGCCACAATCCTATCTATTGTGAGAATTTGTACTTTTTAAAAGACTGCCATCTGAAACTCACACATATGAAGAACAAGCCAGTGGTGACCTGTGGTGGGGGTGAGGGGAGTTCATGGGGTGGGTGGAAAAGAGGTATAAACTGTTAGGGGTAAGCTAGGCTTGAGGATGTATTGTACAACATGGAGAATATGGCCAGTATTTTGTTGTAACTGTAAATGGAAAGTATCTTTAACAATTGTACTAAAATACAAAAAAAAATTTTTTAAAGAGAAAGCAGACACAATCATAGAGTTGACAAATAATTAAACTTTCACCATTCAGTTCAGTTCAGTTCAGTTGCTCAATCATGTCCAATTCTTTGTGACCCCATGGACCACAGCAAGCCAGGCCTCCCTGTCCATCACCATCTCCCGGCGTTTACCCAAACTCAGGTCCATCGAGTCGGTGATGCTATCTAACCATCTCATCCTCTATTGTCCCCTTCTCCTCTTGCCCTCAATCTTTCCCAGCATCAGAGTCTTTTCAAATGAGTCAGCTCTTCACATCAGGTGGCCAAAGTATTGGAGTTTCAGCTTCAACATCAGTCCTTCCAATGAACACTCAAAACTGATCTCCTTTAGGATGGACTTGTTGGACCTCCTTGCAGTCCAAGGGACTCTCAAGAGTCTTCTCCAACACCACAGTTCAAAAGCATCAATTCTTCTGTGCTCAGCTTTCTTTATAGTCCAACTCTCACATCTATACATGACTACTGGAAAAACCATAGCCTTGACTAGATGGACTTTGTTGGCAAAGT
>NW_011494811.1:3305127-3331366 GCF_000754665.1 Bison bison bison
AGTAATGTCTCTGCTTTTTAATATGCTGTCTAGGTTGGTCATAACTTTCCTTCCAAGGAGTACACGTCTTTTAATTTCATGGCTGCAATCACCATCTGCGGTGATTTTGGAGCCCCAAAAATAAAATCAGCCACTGTTTCCCCATCTATTTCCCATGAAGTGACAGGACCAGATGCCATGATCTTAGTTTTCTGAATGTTGAGCTTTAAGCCAACTTTTTCACTCTCCTCTTTCACTTTCATCAAGAGGCTCTTTAGTTCTTCTTTACTTTTTGCCATAAGGGTGGTATCATCTGCATATCTGAGGTAATTGATATCTCTCCCAGCAATCTTGATTCCAGCTTGTGCTTCATCCAGCCCAGCATTTCTCATGATACACCCTGCATATAAGTTAAATAAGCATGGTGACAATATACAGCCGTGATGTACTCGTTTCCCAATTTGGAACCAGTCTGTTGTTCCATGTCCAGTTCTAACTGTTGCTTCTCCAACACCTGACCTGCATATAGATTTCTTAAGAGGCAGATCAGGTGGTCTGGTATTACCATCTCTTTCAGAATTTTCCACAGTTTATTGTGATCCACACAGTCAAAGGCTTTGACATAGTCAATAAAGCAGAAATAGATGTTTTTCTGAACTCTCTTGCTTTTTCGATGATCCAGCGGATGTTGGCAATTTGATCTCTGGTTCCTCTGCCTTTTCTAAATCCAGCTTGAACATCAGGAAGTTCACAGTTCACGTATTGCAGAAGCCTGGCTTAGAGAATTTTGAGCATTCCTTTACTAGCGTGTGAGATGAGTGCAACTGTGCAGTAGTTTGAGCATTCTTTGGCATTGCCTTCCTTTGGGATTGGAATGAAAACTGACCTTTTCCAGTCCTGTGGCCACTGCTGAGTTTTCCAAATTTGCTGGTGTATTGAGTGCAGCACTTTCACAGCATCATCTTTTAGGATTTGAAATATCTCAACTGGAATATCATCACTTTCACCATTATGATGACAAAAAAAAAAGACTGCTATACATTTCTACGTCAATTTACTTCCTAGAAATATGTTCTGAATTCTCAGTGGGATTGCAAAGATCAAGGGCATTGCCTTTGATCCCATACTCTTCCATTTCATAGAGCCCAGTTCAGTGTTTTGCATGTGTGGTCTCTGAAAATGACAGATGGACATTTTCTTCACTGTTCCTCACATTATCCCCATGCTATATGTGTGAAGGTTTCTCTCAGTGTACAAGTGAAACCCCAGAAGCCTGGGTACTCTAAATAAAACATGGGGGGAGAAGTTGGCTCCTGGAGCTCACTGGCCTCCCTGTACAGAATCTCTTCTCCTCCTTTTAGATCTCTCCACTCAGGTGCCTATTTTGCTCTAAGCAAATAAGTTATCAGCTGATTCTCTTTTGCTCTAAAGCAGAGCTGGTTTAAACCTTCTAGTGCTAAGGAAACTTTACATTTTGCATTTTAATGTAAGACTGTCAGAAGAGAGTAATAGACCTAAAAATGGTGGAAAGTCTTATGGTTTGGGGTGGGCTGGAGGACCTTCCAAGGGTCCCACAGTAATGATGATGCAAACAACCAATAGATGTTATTCCTCACAATAGCCCTCTGAGGCAGACAGCTTATAAGTGCTGAAGACAAGATTCTGGCCCAAGCCAACCAGTTCTATAGTCTGTACTTTCAACCAGCATGAAGGTAACCTCTAATCTGTCATGCATAGATAAATCCACATCCAAGGGATAAGACATCAAGGAGGCAGAATACATAACAACAAATAAAGGCATTTGCTTTCCAGCATGGATTCTGCACAGTTCAAGACAAAGAAGGGCATCCATGCAGGTTGACTAAGAGGCTCACAAGCTTCCACACTAATAATCTTCCTTTTGTCCTTCCTGTCTCAATGTCCAAATCCTACCTCCTCTTGGAATGCTGTAAAAATGCTACCTCTTCCAGAAAGCTCATGCCAATTTCTCTAGCCTGAGGTAACGTCTCTCAAATCTATCACACTGTATCTATAACCTCTCTAATAGCACTCACTGTTTTCTCCACCATTTTATAGTTAATGCCCCTTGAATTTATTACCATGTGTTTGAAGGCAAAGGACATCATCATCATTGCTGCTTCTAGTCCTAGCAACCTCCAGTATGATGTTGTATGCATAACGGAAACTCAATTATAAAATATAAAAAAATGGTGACTCTCTGAAGCTCTGACTCATACCTATTTTGAGGCTTATCTGGCAACCCATCCCCAAAGTTGGGGGACTTAGACTATGTCACATAGAAAAGTGCAGGCTGCCCCGTCAATCATTGCCAAGACTTGGCTTGGGCAGAACCACAGTCAAGTCTTTGGTTTCAGCTTGCTATAGCATCACATGTTTTTCCTGGCTTGATCCCACTTCCAAGAGGCTCAGAAAGTGGAAAAGGAGCCACAGAACAGAAAGTGCTGGACATAGGAACCTCAAGCATCCTCCAGGATGGTGACACCTTCTAGAGATAGTACTTGTGTCCCTTTAAAGTACAGGTGTGACCCTCCTCCGGAGCAACCCGGCCTACCCTTCTCCTCTATGGGTGGCCAGGAAGGTCAGTGTGGACAAGACAGCACAAAGACATCAGGAACCTTAGGTACAGGCTCTCTTGGAGGCTGCTTTTATAGAATTCTGGTCCTGGCAGGGTATATGAGTTTCTGCAAAAGAGCCCTGACTTTAGGAAAAAGTGAGTTTTGCCTTTGTGGCCCAGGGAAGCAGACATGAATAGGCAGCCATGTGCTGAGGGTTAGCTGGCACCAATTCTTTCACTTTCTCTTCTCTGACTCCTGTGCCAGGCAGGCTTCCTTTAACACTGCTAATGAATCCTTCCTCTCTTTTATTTCCTTCCCTTTCCCACCCATTACCCCAAATCTCATATTGGTCAGGGGCAAAGGGCAGAGTAAAATGAGCTGGCAGAAGGAAAGTGTAAGCACAGTTTCTTCCTGCAGGGGCAGGTGGTAGGCCTGGCTTTCTTTCTATCCCTTTCTTTCCATCCACAAAATGCAGGGACCAAAGACATTGTAATGTGTTCAGCTAAGAAAGCTGGGGTGAGAAACGGTTGAGTTGGATAGCTCAGAAATAGGACTTTGCATCCACCCACAGATTTCTAGCTTGCTAATTTTTTAACCCTATCTCAGTCTCCCCCATGATCAGCAGGATTGTGTGGTAGTTGATGAACTCACCGGCGGTGTCCTCGTTAAACACTTCTAATATTTACATCTGTACACAAGGGACCTGCTGAGAAGGAAGGGAGCAAACCCATTGATTCTAAAATGTCCTTCAACAGGGACCCCATTATCTCATTTCGCCTGCATGTCTGGGCTAATAAAACCTTTTGCAAGCTAACCAAACCTTTCCTCTAGCTGTGCCAAATGTCTGCGACAGAAATCCTTCATGCCTGAGATTTTCCTCCTTGTCCAAGACTTAGAAAAAGGTTGTTTTCTCAGCTGCTTTGAAGCCCAGGAAGAGAGCCAGGGAGGCAAACAAGCCAGCCAGTCTTGCATCAGATAATTCAACAGGCTTTTGATAACCTCGAGTCTTCTGTCCTTTCCCCAGGTTGAGCTGAACTCTCCAAGCCAAGGGACAGAAGGGCCGGAAATGCTCCAGACAGGAAGATCTTGTGGCTGGGAGGAGGCCACAGGAACAGGGTGGCTTGAAGCATACTCAGTGATCCTCAAAGGAATTCCCTAGTCATTGTGTTAAGAGAGCTGGAGGGAAAGGTGGCAGAGATCCAGGTCCCAGTACATATCTGGATTGTATATTGATTAGAACCTGCTTCATCACTTGGAAAACCACTCTCCATGGAACACTGAAGCCTCAGTACCAACAGCTTTGTAAGATTATGAGGGCAGAGTAGAGAAAGAAGTGAATGGTGTCTAAACTGCCTTCTCAAAATAGGGAAGCAAGATCTGTAGTAGTAATACTGTGCTGGAAAATGACAAGGTGGAAAAAGGCACTGTATTTGAGCAGGCATGAACTTATTAATTTATCTACATGTGGCCTATTTCACAACTTTTCTGACAGAAACTGGGGGCAGAAATCTAAAGTTGATCTGAATCCCTTATGACATATAATTCTAGACCCTGGGAAGATTCTCCTAGAAAGTTTGGCCCTGAGGCTACAAGATCTTATTCCCCCCCAGAGTATCATTATGCTCTTTCATAACATCTCTCTGGGTGAGGCGATTGTTTAAAAATGTTTATATAATACGTTAGGTTCCCAAAGTTTATAAACTAAAATAACTTGCTCCTTAAAGAAAACATTAATTTCTTCAGATCAATAGGCTATTAACTTAGTAAATTATGCAATCGTAATAGTTCAGGTCAGAGTGGTATTTTGAGTTTATTATTTTTCCTATCATTTTATTATGAAAAATTTCAAACATGCAGCAAAATTTAAAAAATTTTATAGTGAATACCCATAAACCTAACAAGTAGATTCTACCACTAACATTTTTATTACTTATCTATACAACAACCCATCTTAGCTTTATGTTGTTGCATTTTAAAGTAAATTGCAAACATCATGCACTTTCCCCTAAATACTTCAGCATGCATATAATTAATTATAAGCTTAGTTTTTTGTCCATATATTTTAAAAATCATGTTAGGGTTCTTTTGTTTTTTTCCAGTGCACTTTATATGTGGTTTGAAAGTATTAGTGATTTTTTCCAACTTATACTAAAATTAGAGAGAATTTAGTGTCTACTCCTGTATGGTAGCATGCAAATTTGTATAGTCAAAGAATATGGGTCATTATTTCTATATTAAATATCAGCTTTATTGAGGTGAATATGCATATAATGAAATTCTTTTTAATAATTTTATTTATCTGTTTACTTTTGGCTCTGCTGGGTCTTCACTGCTGTGCTGGCTTTCCTTTAGTTGTGAGTGGGGACTACTCTCTAATTGCAGTGCGAGGGTTTCTCATTGCAGTGATACCTCTTGTTGCCTGCGTAGCACAGGCTCTACGGTGTGCGGGCTTCAGTAATTGTGGCGCCTGGGCTCTAGAGCACAGGCTCAATAGTTCTGGTACATGGGCTTAGGTGTTCCTTGGCATGTGAGATCTTCCTTGCCCAGGGACCAAACCCGTGTCGTCTGCATTGGCAGGCAGTTTCTATATCACTGAGCCACCAGGGAAGTCCATACAATAAAATTCTTAATTCAGGTATATAAGTTATATATTTCCCTCCAAGCACGGCTTTAGCGGCATCTCATAAGTTTTGGTATATTTTTGTTTTCATTTTCTCAAAGTATTTTCTAATTTCCCTTGTTATTTATTGACTTGTTGCTTATTTAGAAGTATGTGAGTGTGTGTTTAATTTGTACACATTTGAGAATCCCCCAAATTTCCTTTTATTATTATTAATTTAGATCAACAAGCAGAAGAAGGGATACATAGGATGAAGTCCCAAACAAAGGAGCTTCTGTCTTAGTGGAGCTTGGAGCCCAGCATGGTGGCATAGGAGAGTGTTCTGGTTCCCCAGTGTGGAAGCTCTCTAAACACCTCTCTTTTTGAGTTTTTATGGAGGCTGAACTACACAGGCACAATTGATTAACTCATTGTCCACTGCTGGTTGACTCTATCTCTAGCCCCTCTGCCCTCCCCGGAAATCAGGGGGTGGGACCGGAAGTTCCCACTCTCTTTTCATGATTGGTTCTCCTGGCAACTAGCACCCATCCTTAGGTGCTATACAAAAGTCAACTTCATTACATGAACCCCATTGTGGTGGAAACAGCTTGTTATAAGTAACAAGTAACCCATTTCACTGTGATGGCTCTGAAGCATTTTCAAAAACTGCTGAAGCTGAAACTCCAATACTTTGGCCACCTCATGCGAAGAGTTGACTCATTGGAAAAGACCCTGATGCTGGGAGGGATTGGGGGCAGGAGGAGAAGGGGAAGACAGAGGATGAGATGGCTGGATGGCATCACTGACTCAATGGACATGAGTTTGGGTGAACTCCAGGAGTTGGTGATGGACAGGGAGGCCTGGCATGCTGTGTGTGATTCATGGGGTCGCAAAGAGTCGGACACGACTGAGCGACTGAACTGAACTGAACTGAACTGAAGAGAGAAAATATTGCAACAAATGATGCTCCTGTTGTTCTTATCACTCAGAAAATTCCAAGGGTTTTGGAACCTGTGAGTTAGGAACTACGAATAAAAACTAAAGGCAATGGCACCCCACTCTAGCACTCTTGCCTGGAGAATCCCATGGATGGAGGAGCCTGGTAGGCTGTAGTCCATGGGATCGCTAAGAGTTGGACACGACTGAGCGACTTCACTTTCACTTTTCACTTTCCTGCATTGGAAAAGGAAATGGCAACCCACTCTAGTGTTCTTGCCTGGAGAATCCCAGGGACGGGGGAGCCAGGGGGCTGCCGTCTATGGGGTCACACAGAGTCAGACACGACTGAAGCGACTTAGCAGCAGCAGCATAAATATATATATTTTGGAGAAATATATTTTGGTTATCTGAATGACCAAATATATGTCTATATCTATATATATCTTCTAAATCACAATCAGATCAGATCAGTCGCTCAGTCATGTCCGACTCTGCGACCCCATGAATCGCAGCACACCAGGCCTCCCTGTCCATCACCAACTCCCGGAGTTCACTGAGACTCATATCCATCGAGTCAGTGATGCCATCCAGCCATCTCATCCTCTGTCTTCCCCTTCTCCTCCTGCCCCCAATCCCTCCCAGCATCAGAGTCTGTTCCAATGAGTCAACTCTTTGCATGAGGTGGCCAAAGTCCTGGAGCTTCAGCTTTAGCATCATTCCTTTCAAAGAAATCCCAGGGCTGATCTCCTTCAGAATGGACTGGCTGGATCTCCTTGCAGTCCAAGGGACTCGAAAGAGTCTTCTCCAACACCACAGTTCAAAAGCATCAATTCTTCTGCGCTCAGCCTTCTTCACAGTCCAACTCTCACATCCATACATGACCACAGGAAAAACCATAGCCTTGACTAGACGGACCTTTGTTGGCAAAGTAATGTCTCTGCTTTTGAATATGCTATCTAGGTTGGTCATAACTTTCCTTCCAAGGAGTAAGCGTCTTTTAATTTCATGGCTGCAGTCACCATCTGCAGTGATTTTGGAGCCCAGAAAAATAAAGTTGGACACTGTTTCCACTGTTTCCCCATCTATTTCCCATGAAGTGGTGGGACTGGATGCCATGATCTTCGTTTTCTGAATGTTGAGCTTTAAGCCAACTTTTTCACTCTCCACTTTCACTTTCATCAAGAGGCTTTTGAGTTCCTCTTCACTTTCTGCCATAAGGGTGGTGTCATCTGCATATCTGAGGTTATTGATATTTCTCCCGGCAATCTTGATTCCAGCTTGTGTTTCTTCCAGTCCAGCGTTTCTCATGATGTACTCTGCAATACTACGGTATATAATTTCCATTCTTTTACTTTCAACTGATTTGTGTCTGACTTTAAAGTGTATCTATTGGAGGCAACATATAGTTGGATCATGGGGGTGGGGTTTGTTTGTTTTGACTCTATCAGCCAATCTCTGCCTTTTGATTGATGTGTTGAGTCCATTTACTTTTAATGTGATCATTGATAAGACAGGATATATGTCTGCCATTTTGCTATGTGTTTTTCTGTATATCTTGTGGTTTATGTTCCTCTATTTTTCTATTACTGATGTCTCTATGTGAGGTATTTTTCTAGTTTACCATTTTAATTCTCTTGTTTCTTTTACTATCTACTTTGAGTTATTTTCTTATAGGTTGCCCTGGAAGTTGCTATTAATGTTTTAACTTAAAACAATCTAGTTTAGACTGATGCTAACTTATATTGTTTACAAAAAAATTGCTCCATTATAGCTCCATTCTCTTTTCCTCCTTTGCACAACTACTCTTATGCAAATTACATATTTATACATTAGAAGCCCACCAACACAACTTTAGATTTATGGTTTTATGCAGTTGTCTTTCAAATCATATTTGAGAAAAAATAACAAACACCTTCCACATTCATACTTCTATATTTACTTATGTATTTACCTTTACCGGTGCTCTTTACTTTTGCATATGGATTCCAGTTACCCTCTAGAGTCTTTTCATTTCAACTTGAAGAACTGCTTTTAGTATTTCTTGTAGGCTTGGTGTACTAGTGACAAATTCTAAGATTCTGTATTTCTGAGAGTGTTTTAATTTCTTCAATTTTGAGGGATAGTTTTGCTGGATATACAATTGTGGATTGACAGCAATTTGAATACATCATTCTGTTGCCTTCTGACCTCCAGAGTTTCTGATTGGAAGCCAGCCTATAATTTTATTGAGGATGCCTTGTAAATGAAGTCACTTAGTGATTAACGATTGAACTGAATTTGATTGAACAGGTTTCCCTAAATAACCTGGATCAGTAAGTCTCCCAAGCTGTGTGTATGTGTGTGTCGTGTGTGTGTTGGGGCATGCATTCAGGGAATTTAAAGCTTTGTCTTAATGTTCACTTCCTGTTCACACAGAGCCTCAAGGTCAGCCAGAAGTGACAGCTTAAAGGTCTTCTTGGGTTCTTCTTGGCCATGAGCAAGGCATATGGCATTCTAGCCTGGTATACGTAGGACCTTTACAAAACTCCTTATGGATATCTCATCACCCAATTTTTTTCTTTAAAATATTTTGGTCAGCCTCTTGTGAGCTCTACCAGGTAACAAGACCTTAGGCAGCCATGATGTAAACAATTGCCACCAGCCTGTAGGGTAGGGCTATTCACACAGACCAAGCTCTGAGTCAGGTCAAATAGTGACAGTTCTCTTGCGTGGGGCTATAGGGACCTCCAAACCTTTCCAAGCTGCAATACAATGCTACTGTAGTTGTGAGATGGTTGGCTTTCAAGATTACTACACAACTGGGGAAAGAACGGTGGAACTTGTAAAAGTTTAAGGCCACAAATCTTGCTGTTCTTACTGAGATTCACCTGGCTTTCTTGAGTAAAAATTTGCCAGATTTTCCAAGCCTCCAGTAATTTCCAGAGTTCTGAAAAAGTTGATTTTGACAGTTTTAATCAATGTTCTTGTCATTTTTGAGGAGATGCAAGTTGCCTGAGTGCCTTACTCTGCCATTCTATATGTTAAGTCTCCCAAGACAAATTTTTAAACATTGATTCAACATCTGTCTTTGTTATCTCCCCCTGTTCAACTCTGCAATTCTCTTTCTGTTTAAAATATTTTCACAATTCTAGAAAATTGATTATTTTGTTTTTAATCAATTTAATGCTTACACATAATTCAGATAATATCACTTCATAGTATCTTCTACTTCTTTAATTGAGCTTATGTCAGCCATCATATTTTTAATTTCCAAGAGCTCTTTCTTGTCTTCTATTTCTAATTCAACACATCCTACCTCTGTTTTTATATAATTTTTAATTCTGAGGATATTAATTATAGTAAGGATTTTCCTCCCTTAAATCTTGTATTATCTGTAATTCCTCAGTGTTCTTTTTATTAGTTTTTGCCTTCTTGTGTGAGGTACATTCTATGAGTTGGGTGATCCTTGGTTGTCCAGTCATTTTTAAATTATATAATAGAAAATAAAATTTACTCTAAAACTATAATTAGAAATAACATGCATATGGTAAACTGGTGGGATTCACTGGGGACTTTTAATGTCAATACATGGAGATATCTTCTCAGAGGTAGATTGGTATTTACAGAAAAGACTTGCCCAATCTCTTGTCTAGTTCCTACATTCTAGAAGCAGGGCAGAGAAAGGGGCTTCAGGTTCACCATTTGACAGGTGTAATCCCTTGTTTTAGGCAATGCCTCCCACTTTGTCCTCCACTTTTATTTGAAGTCCTAAGTCTGAAACTTCTTTAATTCATTTTCTCCAAAATAAATTTTGGTCGTCAACTTGGATTGGAGATTGGTCACCTGGCTCTCAGGATGAGAAAGGTGGTCCAACTATTTCCTATATTTCATGTAAAATTTTCAACCAATCTCCTGTTTTCATCTTCTCTGCTTTCTGTGATGTCTGGTGCTTCCAAGTCCCAGGAAATCTTTTAAGTGTTCTGCTGTTACACTACATTGAGAATACTTTGGCTTATAGTTTCCTCAGTTATATCTTGTCAATCTTCCATCACTTCCTGTCTTCTAATATCTTGTAGAAACCTGTTGATGTCTCAAAGAGACCTAATCTTCCTGCCCTTTGGGATTAACCATTTTTATTATTATTAAATGGAAATAATTTCAGATAGATCATGAGAAAGAGTGGAGATTTAAGTGATCAAACCTTCACATTAGAGAGGAGGCCCTCTTTGTGAGCTTTAGTTCTTTTATCTCCAGTTGGGTAGTGAATTGGTGGTATTATCACAATATCAGCTTTGAGGGTCAGTTACACACACACACACACACATACACTTATGCACATACTACATATAAAATTACCATACACCTAAAAGCTCCTCTCAGTGGTTAATATAATTTTTAACTATCTTTAAATTATCCTTTCAGGGGACTGAAAAAAGGTGGCTTGAGGCCAAGTATGATCATCATTATTACAAAATGTAAGATGCTTTGAATTTAGTTACTATGGCTTCAAATCTTGGCTGTATGATTTGGGGCATTTTAACCTCTCTACCTCTCACTTTCTTTATGTCTAAAATGAGCACAGTAATATCAGCTTCATAGGCTTATTGTGAAAATTAGTGAGATGAATGAAATGAATGGAAAATATTGCACATCATAAGAACCTAAGAAATGTAAGTTTCTTTCCACTGTGGTGGGGGAGCAGGTAAAAAATGTAGGAAGGTTAGTGATTTTTCCCTATCTTGAAGGCTAAAGAATTAGTTCCATGATCTATTTGCCTTTGCTTACTTTACGGCCCATGTAAGAGGGTCTATGTGTATAAGGCTAATGTACAGTTTTATACACAGGCCACAGCACTGTACATTTAGGTTTAAAATGATATTTCTAACCCTTTTTGAAATTGTTAGTGTTATCATTTGTTAGTATTGCTGTGGGGTGCTGCTAAAGAAAGAAGAGATGTTTGTATTACTAGCAAGTTCATGGCCATCAAATACCACATTTAAACTTTATTTTTAATGTTTCTTTTAAAAATCAAAAGTTGGTATAAGTATTACTGGTTTTAACTTTCAAGTATGAACAAGTATGTGCTTGTTGCATTGTCTGAATTTAGAAATTTGGAAATTTCAATCTGGCTCTAATTAAAGCAACTAAATACTGTTACATGCAATTTCAAGTGACAAAAACCAATTCCCTTTCTCTACCATAAACCAGGAGTATAAAAATGACCATAAAAATAAGATGCACAGGAACTCTGTCCAGATATAAATGCTAAGTTCTCTGAACACCTGGTGAGATAGGCCTGACTTCCTAGCACTGTCCACAGACCCAGAGGAAGCAGAGCTGGCCCTTCTTGTCGCGAGTCTGCTAGGAGACACAGCCAAGGGAACTCTGGCCTGCAAGGGTCACTGAAGGAAGGCTGTGACTGTGCGATTATTATGGTAAAAAAGATGCCAGGAACTCAGAGGGTGTGTCTTGAATTCTGAAGCACACATCCCTGTTACATCATGCTTGGGCCACACGGGGTTTTCTATAGTCTCAAAGGAATTGATTCGAGGAAGGCAACATGTTTCTATGTAGAGAGGCTGAACTCTGGACTTGACATCTCCAAAAGTGGCTGGTCAAGTGGGACTGGCTTGTGTAATGGACCACATCCCTTGCCCTGTTCTGAAGGGTGGAGAAACTATTGCTAGTGGGAATCAACACACTGTTTCTTCAGAGCAGGGTCAAATTAATTCCCTCTGTTACCGCAGCATTCTTACTATTTCCCTAAAGCCTTCCTCCAGTGAAAAAAAGGGCAAAGGACAAGAAGGAAACACAAGACAGGATTTCAGATGACTTCATGGGTGTAACAGAGAGACAATAGAGTACTTTTCCTATCCTTTCCTTTAGGGCTTCAACTCAGTCTAGTTGGAACCAGTCTTTGCAACAAGTTCAATCAGATGGAAGGAAGCTGCAACTTCATATAATAACTCTCTCTGGTGTTGTTAGGGCATAATTGGGAGTTGTCAGTTTAGTCTTTTGTATTTTTAATGTTACTCTATCTAAATCTTACACTAGATATAAAGTGGTGCATTTATTACATATTGTTGGAAAATTAAGGTATTTTTAACCTATAGAAATAGGTTCATAGACTGAAATAATTCAAGAAATAGGAATCTGCAGGAGAAGGGCTTTAGAAAGGACGTGGGAAGAAGAGCTTGATAGCAACCGGATCAGATTTGGAAGGAGTCTAAAACTATCTGATCTCTTTGAGAACCCATCAGATTTCCATTTGGGGCCTACTTTAAACATCAGGACTCCTGGCAGACTTGGTAATTATAGTGATAAGAGCTAACAGTTATTAAGTTCTTGTTATGTGCCAGGCACTGTCCTAAGACAGGTTATCCTTATATCAACCTTACGAGGTGAATGCTATTATTATCCCATTTAACCAATGAAGAAGTTGAGATGCAGATCATGAAAGTCGACTGATCAACAGAGGGGCATGTCTGGTTGCCCATGTCCATGTCCAGAACTTTTATTTATACAATATTGAGAACAAGTGCACTCACTAGGCAGCCACTCATGGGATCTGATTGGAGGGGCTGCCAAAGGTCCCTAGTCAAAATTTTCCCTCTCTTGCTGACTTGTTAGGGTTTGAAATTCTCACTGGAATCAGACATTCAGGTAAAACCTGTGTCTCCAGCTGGTCTCCCTGTTCAACACAAACAGTGTGTTCTATCAGGCAGAGAAACTTCTCCAGAATAAGTCAGTAGATAATCTTGCCTAAAATGCATGACCCTGAAGAATACAGATGAATATTGACCATCAAGAGGGTAGAAAACTGTCTAATGTAGATGTTCTCTGGGCTGGGAAATCTGGACAGGATGCTTTGTAGGGTCCAGCAAGGCCTGGCATGGAGCCCCTAAAGGAAGGAGGTGAGGGTGTTTAGTCTTCCTTTTTGGTCCTCATGCTAATGATCAGCTCTGTTAAGAATTTAGGCACCTTTTAAAGTATCCTAATCCCAAATAAACTTTTTATCTTTAATGTTGACTGGACTGCACTAAGGAATTATTTGCCAGTTCTACCAAACTACTGACTTTCTCTCTCTTTTCCCCTGCCACACTATGAATATAGCTTTCTTTATGTTTCCCTGATTATATTAATAATGCCTGTTTACTATAAACAATTCAATAAATATAGAATTGTGAGGAACAAAGCAAACCAGCACTTTCCCAGAAATTCTGGGTAAGGGAACTCTTGATGTCAGGGACCACAGAGTGGGAGCTGGGGTTAGGGGAGGTGGTGGGTGGTCAAAGCTCCCTTCTCTCCCTTGGGACCCTTTGGAGGTGGGATGGGAGGCAAGTCCAGAAGATTTGGCCTTAAAAAGTCCTAAGCTCTTTCTGGTTCCATGCCTTTCCAATGTCAGCTTCAATCTGTCACCCCTCTGCTCCTGTCCCCGCCACCAAGCAGGGAACTGCCTTCTGGAATGGTACACAGCAACCTTGGCTTGGCCCAATTAGGAGGTACAATAATGTGAAAAGCCTCTCCTTTGTTCCCCCAGGGCACCATCTTAAATAACAACTCTGTTTTTTCCCCCTCCTTCCCAAGGAGTTAATCATGTTTTAGAAGTAAACGAGAGCTCTGCCTCATTACTATGGGACAAAAGCTTTCATCGCATAGACAAGAGCCCACACATTGACGTTTTCTCAGCGCTCAGAGTTCCTCTATTAGCAATGAGGAAGAATGGTTAGAGGTAACTCCCCTAATGACACCGTGGATTCCTCTATACACAGGCAGGCAGATTCATCTCTAGGGGAGCCAGCCAGGACTCTATAAAAACTGGGACACCAAAGAGGAAGAAAGGCAAGAAAAAAAAAGAATGGAAGCAAAAAAACAAAAGCCAGGTTCAGTAACCCAAGAGCAGAGATTTTAGTTCTCTTCCAAACAGCTGCAGAATCTCCAGCTCACAGAAGTCATGTGATGGAGAGTGTGATTTGGGGGGACAGCTTGGGGGATGGGCCTAAAGGAATCCTATTGTTCTGAGCTTGGATTTATTTGATGACCTGGAGCAGTTTTCTGAGCCATCATCTCCTTTTAAAATCAGGATCAAGAGAGAGGACCAATTAAGGCGAGCCCTATTAAAAGACATTAAAAAAACCAACTATATTTTAAGATCCATTTCGGTCCAGATCAGTAAAGAACAACTTTTATGGAGTATTTGTATAACATTTACTGTGCTCTTTGGGGTTTCTAGCTAGAAGGGGTTAGGCAAGGTTAACAATGAAGCAAAGAATGGCGACAAATATTAGTAGACTGCCAGCTATTTCAGAAGTGAAGCTATTGAATGCTACTTCTCTAGCTTAGATCAAAGTTGTTTGTTTTATTTAAATAATTAAAAACAAAAATGCTTAAATTTTTTGAGTTTAAGGAATGTACCATTTCAATCATGTTAATGTCATCATCCTCTTGCCTGTTGTTGTTCAATTACTAAGTTGTGCCCAACTCCTTGAGACCCATAAACCGCAGCACGCCAGGCCTCCCTGTCCTTCACTATCTCCCAGAGTTTGCTCAAATTCACGTTCCATTGAGTTGATGATGCCATCCAACCATCTCATCCTTTGTTGTCCCCTTCTCTTCCTGCCTTCAATCTTTCCGAGCATCAGGGTCTTTTCCAATGAGTCAGCTCTTCACATCAGGAGGCCAAAGTACTGGAACTTCAGCTTCAACCTCAGTCCTTCCAATGAACATTTCGGGTTGATTTCCTTTAGGACTGACTGGTTTGATCTCCTTGCAGCCCTAGGGACTCTCAAGAGTCTTCTCCAACACCGCAGTTCGAAAGCATCAATTCTTCAGGCGCTCAGCCTTCCTTATGGTCCAACTCTCATATCTGTACATGACTATTGAAAAAACCATAGCTTTGACTATACAGACTTTTGTCAGCAAAGTAATGTCTTTGATTTTTAATATGCTGTCTAGGCAATACGCTTCCAAGGCAAGTGTCTTTTAATTTCATAGTTGCACTCACTGGACACAGTGATTTTGGAGCCCAAGAAAAGAAAATCTGTCACAGTTTCCACTTTTTCCTCCATCTACCTGCCATAAAGTGATGGACCGGATGCCATGAGATTAGTGTTTTGAATGTTGAGTTTTAAGCCAGCTTTTCCACTCTCCTCTTTCACTCTGATCAGGAGTGTGTTTAGTTCCTCTTCACTTTCTGCCATTAGAGTGGTATCATATGTATATCTGAGGTTGTTGATATTTCTCCTGGCATTCTTGATCCTAGCTTGTGATTCATTCAGCCCAGCATTTCACACAATGTACTCTGCATAGATGTTAAATAAACAGGGTGACAATATATAGCCTTGTAATACTCCTTTGTCAATTTTGAATCAATCTATTGTCCATGTAAGGTTTGAACTGTTGCTTCTTGGTCTGAATACAGGTTTCTCAGTAGACAGGTAAGGTGGTCTGATATTTCCATCTCTTTAAGAATTTTCCACTTGCCATCCTCTTGCCTATATTTCTATATATCCCTATCATGGAATACTATGCTGCTGTGAAAAAAAGGATAGTAACTATATTTACATGGAAAGATTATCCATGATGTATGGATGATATTGTGAGCATACACATATTTTAATATATGCACAGAAAAGCCGAGGAGATTATATACCCCTGGGAGATTTTCCCTTCTACTATGTATATTGCTTGCTTTTTTCCCCCACAAGCAAGCATTACTTTTATGTTTCCTGTTTCAGAATAAATAAGCAAAAACATTCTTTCCTTCATACAGATAGGGAAAGTCAAGTTAAAGAGAAAGTGAGTGTTCTGCCATACTTAGTCAGCAATCTAGCCAGGATATGCAATTTGTTGTTGCCAGAAATTTCCTGTTGAGTGGCATAGACTGTAGCTGAATGCCACTGAAAGTAGATCATGCCAGAACAAAAACACAGGACCTAAAAAGGATAGATACTTTGCAATTAAATAAAGCCATATTTAAAATAAGTGTAAGCAACAGCTGCTGAGAACTGAATGACTTTGTTAATGTTATACTAATTCAACAAATATTTACTGAGTACGTCCTATGTCCTAGGTACTAAGCTAGACATTAGGGAAAATGAAAATGAATATGATGAGGTCCCCGCCCATAAGAAGCTAAATGGTTAGCGCCAAAGTAACCCAAGGCCTTGGGGATCCAGAAGATAACAGGGAGAAAACACTTGCTTCCCAGCCCCTTGCCTCAGGGTGAATGGCAGTCCAAGGTTTTCATGGCATAAAGCCCTGTACTTCTAGCTTTTCCAGATTAATCAGATCAATCTATAAAAGAGGGGTCCTTGTAGATCATATGGATCATATATCCATTTAATCTTAAAATGAGTGTTCTCTCTCCATCAGAGAAGCAAGACCCCTTGCAGATAAACCAAAGGATCTCACCATTGAACTATCACATTTTTTAATTTCTCAAAATCCATTCTTGGCTCTCTAGTATCTTTTCAAACTCTTGGGCAGGTCCTTCTCAACCTGGCCCAACTCACTGATTTCACCTCTTAACTCCTCCCCTCCTGATCACTCCCCAATCTAACTCTGCTAATTAAAGATGTCAGGCATCCCTTACCTGGGGCTGATCTCTCTTACCTGAATGAATTTCATGAGAGACCAGCTCAAAAGTCACCTCCTGTCTCCGCATTCTTTGTCATTCTTCCCTCCCCTCTATTTTAAGAGACCTTGATCACAGAATGACTCCCAGGCTTTTCCTCAGGCCATTCCAGTTGTTAAAATACTGAAATACTGCCATGTCATTTGGCAAATATCTGCGGCTCCTAAGGCCCTTAGGGCTCCACTATTTCACCAGCCCAAGGCTCCCCCGCCACGTGATCCAGTACTAAGGGGTTACTGCCTGGCGCGGGGGAGGGGGTGCTCCAGAAGCCCCTTCCCCCATGGTCTGGCATCCGTCCTGCCTGGTCCCCCCCTCTTCAGGACCAGTCGTACAATGCTTGCACTATCCTCCTGCTCGTCACACTACATTATGGTCAGTGTTTCCTAGCCTTGCCGATCCAGCTAGATTTTGAACATTATGTTTTATTCATCTTTGCTTTTTCCAGAGCTTAGTCCAGTACACAGTAGATGTTCAGTAAATGCCAGCTTGCTAAATGACCACATTTCCAAAATTATTACTAATCTCAGCTACTTATTTGATGCCACTTTTGAACTGGAAAGAATATTTTACAGCCTATCATTAATGATTAAGTGAAACTAAACCAGAAAATGTATTTTTATCACGGAAGAAATGACATCAAGTACTTCCATAAAGCTTCGTACGTAGCAAAGAAGCCATGGCTAACTAAAAGCTCAAAATGATTTTTTAATTGCTTTTAAGTCATTATTTTTAACTTACTCTTTATCTGAACTGTTTCAAAGAGCCTCATAAACCAGAAAAGCTGTTGAATGTGAGTTTCACGCCTTTTTTTCTCTCTAGAATAGTGGAGGTGAATAAGAAAAAGTCTGAAAGGAAACCAGTGAGAGGTTCAACAAATGTAAAAGGAGGAAGAAGAGATGCACAGGAGTAGAATCATCTAGAAACATGGAAGGTGGGCCTGAATAATCAGGACTGGTCTCTACCTAATGGGAGGGTATAAACCACTTTAATAATAAAAGTAAAAGTAAAGTAAAGTTGCTCAGTCGTGTCCGACTCTTTGCAACCCCATGGACTGTAGCCTACCAGGCTCCTCTGTCCATGGGATTTTCCAGGCAAGAGTCTTAGAGTGGGTTGCCATTTCCTACTCCAGGGGATCTTCCCGACCCAGGGATTGAACCCGGGTCTCCAGCATTGCAGACAGATGTTTTACCGTCTGAGCCACCAGGGAAGCCCCTTTAATAATAAAGGTTCTCCTTATTAGAATTTTCTGGCTGCACATTGGTACACAATTATGAACATCTAATGCATGTATTATTCAGATGCAAGTCACAGAAATGCAACTGAGACTAAATAAAAAGAAAGCCTATTGGCTCACATAACTGGAATCTTCAGGGTATGTGACCTCAGGCACAGCTGGATCCAGGGCCTCAAATGATGACCTCTGAACTTCCCCCTCTCCCCGTCATGGAATCTCTTGGTTTTGTCTCCCTCTGGGTTGACTTCACTGTCATTCTCAAGTAGGTTCCCTCTGGATAGTGGCAAAGATGGTCACCAAGAGTGCCGGACTTACATTCTCCCAATGTAGCAACTCCGATTATTTTAGCAAAGTCCCAGGTTGATTCTAAACTGACTGCTGCAAACCATCTCTACAGAAAGAGTGCGTGATCCCACCATTGGCCAGACCTCAAGCCAGTGGATACAGCGCAGGCTGAAAATGGAAGAGAGGTGTCTCCTTATAGAAAATCAGGGCTCAGTCACTTCAGAGTTAAATCTGAGTTTGACTCCATTTTCCACCATTTACTAGTTGTTTTTGCTTCAGAGAGCCTATTTCCCCAACTGTAAAATCAGAGTAATAATACCCATCTCATAGTGTTACTGTAAAAACCCATCTCATAGTATATTGTAAAGATAAAGTTTGTATAGCTCTCATCATATGCCTGTTACAAAAATGGCCGACAGTTAATGGTATCATCGGCATTCCCTAGGGCATTTATAGAAAGCACAAACGCTACCCCACAAAGGCTCTTTCTTACAGAAATGAGTAGGAAAGAAGGTGCACAGCCATAACCTAGACGCAAACCATGGCATACAGCCTCATTTTTCAGCCTCCCTGGAGTCCACTGGCTTGCTCTTGGCACTTAAATAGAATCCCTACCTTCAATTTTTAAAATTCTTCTCAGCCCAATACCACATTTGTTTTCTCTTTACTGTACAAGTTCAATAGAATGGATAATCCCCCTTGTTCACCAAATCGATCACTTTCCAAAGTCTTAATTTCTAAGGTTTCTCAATATAAGAATGATGTAACTTGAACATGGCCAAAGACTACTTACACTTTAAGGCGAGTCAGCAATTAAGAATGCTAACTCTATTAACTCCAATAATTTTATTATTTCTGGCCCAGTGATAAAATCTGAGGACAAATGGATTCAGGAAAGCCAGTCAATTTTAAGATATACCTGCAGAGTTGGACCTTAACTTAGTGAATAATAATTAAGCACAGCAACAACTAGTAATGGCCTAACCTCTTCGTGCCTTGGTTCCTTCATCTGTAAGATGAGGATAATAGTACCTATCTTACAAAGATGTGATGACTGAATAGATAATTACATGGGACCATGTAATTGGTTAAGCATTTGATGTTAGCTGTTGTTGTTAAGAACAGCTACATTGAAAACCAGTAAATTGATGATCTTACTGGTCCTTTGACAAGCAAGAGATCTTTTTCATTTTGAAAGAAAGAAAATTTACGAGTTCTGGCCAAGCTTACAGGTTTAGAGATGTATGAAGTTGGGAAGAGAATTCAGCAGTCTCTACCCCTAACTTGTCCCTTTGTTGTAAGCCTTGTGGGCCAGCTCTTTACCCTTGAAAGCAAAGTGTGAAAGTGGGAAGATATCCTGTAGTTCTAGTCTGCTGTTAGCTTTGGGCTCCGTAATGAGAGTCTCTATCTACCTCTGAACCTCATAAACAGAGACTTGAGAGGGAAAATTTGCCAAAGTTCAATTGCATATCAAAGAAAGCCACAGAGCCAGAAAGCTCCCTATGGACCCACACAGCCGCTTTGTCTACTGCCAAGCCATGGCCCTAATGCATGGATACGCCTGTAAGCCAAGAGCCAAAGCCACAAAGTTCCACCAGTTCATTTAGCCTTGGCATTTCAATGTACTGAGGGATCTGTTATTTGGGTTGTTGTCTCATTGTTAAGGGGTAAAAACAGAAACATGCTTGTCATCGGAAAATTGGTTTACTAAAATCACCACCACTACCCCAACCCCACCCCAACCCTATCGTGAGAATAGTTCTACTGCCTTCTGTGAGGAAGTGGAGCAAAGGCCAGCTTTTCCCCATTGGTGAACCCTGATCTCTTTGTGGTCATCCTTTCCCACGGACTCTCTTGGATGGGCCAGTTCCTGCATCCCAGGGTAGGGGCAGCTCTATAGCCAATGTCACCAATGCTTCAACCTGGGTATGGGGTCTACTTCTATCTCAATCCCTGCCCTTCTCAAGGGAACCACTCATGATGGCTTAGTTTCTATTTCAATAGCCCCTCAATTCTTCCCTAATATCTCCCCCTCTCAAAAATTGTAAACACAATAGGATTCATAACTCCTTCCACCATTGGGATTTGCTTATTTCTTCAAATGGTACCCCCAAATCCCGTGACTACAACTTTTCTCCCTGGATAGCCATGATGCCTTGAGTTTTCAAAATGTCCCAAGTTGGACAGCTACATAGAGGACTCACACCAGAGAATTATGAAGTTACAAACAGTAGCTTGTCATGCTTGGAGAAGTCAATTTCATTTGAGTCAACAAACACACACTGGCCATCTGCTCTGCACTGTGCCGGGACCTTTAGGAGTGAGTCAGCCCTGCCTTCTAATTTAGCTGAACGCCTAATGTGGCAGGAAAGTACTACCTAAAACCACACTCAGTGGGAAGACAGAGAGCCTTGTGGTTGAGACAAATGCAAAGAAATGGTATCATCCAAGCCACACCATAAAGGACAAGTAGTATTTCTTCAAATGAAGGGCCTTCCAGGCAGGTAATACAGCCTGAGCAAAGAAAGTAAGGGTAGAAAGTTCTAGGCACTACCACACAGTGCAACGTTTTACTGAAAGCACATAAATTATGAATAAAGAAAATGTACCTAGTACTAGTAATACTTCTTATCTGCAAATTCTGTTGGAATGCTTGAGATTCATCTCCCATGGAAGAGCTTTTATTATTTGAAGCATACAGCTGTGTTTTGTGTTTTTTTTTTTTTAATTTATGTTTTTAGACAGGAAAAAGCAGTCCTTGAGAAGCAGTGACTTATGCAAGAATGGGCAAAGGTCAGTGTCCTGAACTTTACAAGCGGCCAGGCTGGAGGCGGATCTCAGAATTCATGTTTTCTGCCATCACCATCAGACCACCCTGCCATCTAATAAAACCAGCCCCAGGTCTTGATTTTGAACATCTGAAAGTGGAAAGAAATGTGACAGGTCAAAATCTCAGATTCCCTTGGCTTTCTAATTACTTGCAAATCCACATAAGGCTCACATATCACTCTCTTCTCATTTTGTCAGCATCTGAATTTGTTTGGTTGTCGTGTGAGTGATGAAACCTTAAAAGCTATGTTGATGTGTGCAGCATGTGGAAAACCATTCCAGGGTTCTCTCTGCCATGGAAAGGCCAGAGGTACATGTACACATTCTTATATACCCAGATAAACGGATCCGTCCACTTGTGCACACACTCAACATCACTAGACACTCATTTTAAAAAACACAACGTACTGTGTGCTGACTTGATGGGAAGCCATGGGCTAAGTTCTCAGACACTGGCCAAGAAGAGATGGGATCCAACCCATCCCTAGACCACAGGAAAAATACTTTCAACCACAGAGCTGGCTGCAAAATATTCTTTTTGTAGGAAACAAAATGTTTCCAGCCCTGGGATTTTTTTTTTTTTTTAAAGGTCTTTTCACTGTTACTGAGTAGGAAAGGCAAATGCTTTAGCAAGAGGCCAAGTAAACATCTAAGGAAACCAACACCAGGCTCCTTTGCTGGGATAGTAGAACGCAGAGTGAGTGAAAGGCATGCTGGACAAGCCCCAGGCCTTTCGAAGTCATGGGGGGCACAGCAACTCTGGCAACTATTCATGTGTTTATGACCCCAGTTTAATCCCAGTTCACTGCGGTTCCCCTTGTTAGCTAAGCAGACTTGGACAAGCTGCTTCACTTTTCCCAGCCTCAGTTCCTTAAGTGTCAAGAGTGAATATAATAGTGCTAATATCAAAGGTTACTGTGAAGAAAAAAATAAAGAATATGTAAAAGTTGCACAATACCTAGGGCATAGTAGGGACTCAAGAAATAGGATTTGCTAAGCTTGGTTCCGGAACTCTAACAAGTCACCAGAGAACTACCATCATAGACTATTAGAACCCAAGGATTCCTTAGAGATTAATACTCCAGCCCCCACATTTTATACATAAGAAAATAGTCCTAGAGAGATGAAAAGTTTAAGTTGCTCAGTTGTGTCCGACTCTTTGCTACCCCAAGGACTGTAGCCTGACAGGCTCCTCTGTCCATGGAAATCTCCAGGTGAGAATACCAGAGTGTGTAGCCAGTCCCTTTTCCAGGGGATCTTCCCAATCCGAGGATTGAACCCAGGTCTCCTACACTGTAGGCAGGTTCTTTACCATCTGAGCCATCAGTGATGAAAACGTGTGACCAAGTCATCCAGTTAGTGGTAGATCCTGAGCTAAGACCTTGCAGACTGGATACAAAGGGTAAAAAGAGTTAAAGTGATTCATATTACAGAGGATACCATGTGCTATCAGCTGGCAGTGAGTCTTAGACCCAGTGTATCTAAGAATCACCTGGGCAATGTATAAAACATGCAGATATCTAGAACCATCTGATTTAGTCTAGGACGGCCCAGAAATCTGAATGCTAACAAGTTCTACTAGTGGATTCCCAGAGGTATTCCTCTGACCACTGGTCAAGAAACATTACAAGAGGAAGTCATTAGCCAAATAAATATTAAGAACTGTGCAGAGTCCTAGGGTTGTAGCCCATGGTTCAGCACAAGCAGTGTGGCAAGCCCTACCATAAATAATAAAGAATGTTCCCATTGTACAAAATAGTAATTGAGGTAGAACATGGCACTGCCTCATCTTCTAGATCTATTTTATGGAAGAACCTGTGACTCAGAGTCCTCTGCCCAAGATCACGCATCTAATTAGAAACAAAGCTAGAATGTAATTCTAAAATATCATTACCTGTTTTCACAATGGAGAATCTTTTTTCTAGGTACTTAGAGGTGAAGACAAAGGGCTATGTATGTATCTTTGTTATAGGCTAGGAACTATGAATTAATTTTAATCGCTGAGAGAATAAAAAAATCATCCTAGCTTTTTGATGCAATAAAACGTAAAAGTTCTCCCACGGTGTGTCTGGGGTTATTATTCATTCTATCAGCTCCTTTGCAGGCTAATGGAAGAAACTTGGTTAGAAGAAAGAAGTAACACAACCATACAATGCTGGACATGTCAGAGACACCAGAAACTCTCTTCACATTAGTGCACACCACCTGCTTCCTTTTCATTAAAATTCTGCTCTTCTAATATAAAACATATATCTGACCCCAAGACCTATAAAGTTCTGTGCGTCATCAAATAACCGCACAAGCATCCTCTTTAGTGGTTACTGTGTTAAAGAATTTGGGAACTTCCTGGACACAGCCCAGATGAATCAATATGGGGTTGGATTCAGAGTCATTGGAAAGGATGGAGTTTCAGATATTCCCAGCAGTATGTAAGAGCCTCTTAGCAATTTCTGGGGGGTTCACCCCCACAGACTAGAAGTGATTACTCTCTAATTCTTGGCCCAATATTGAAGAATCTGAGAAGGTACACAAATATAGCACCCCCACTTCTATTTTTCTTTGATGAGTGCTTTAAGATAACGATGATCCCCCAACAGAGTCCCTTCTGAAAGCTGTTAAGAAATGTAGGCAACAAAGCACAGTGAAAGCCTCAGCTTTTTGTTTGGAGAAAATCAGTAATGTATTCTGCAGTTGGATGATGCCCACCCTCTGAGAATCTCAGAAGGCTCCTATTCATTAAGTTGGTAATGGTGGCCTTAGAAAAGATTTATTATGACTTAGATCAATCTTCGGAGAAGGCAACGGCACCCCACTCCAGTACTCTTGCCTGGAAACTCCCAGGGACAGGGGAGCCTGGTAGGCTGCAGTCCATGGGGTCGAACGGAGTTGGACATGACTGAAGCGACTTAGCAGCAGCAGCAGCAGATCAATCTTATGGGGCTTCCCTCATGTCAGTAAAGGATCTCCCTGCAATGCAGGAGACCACCTGTAATGCAGGAGACCTGGGTTCAATCTCTGGGTCAGGAAGGCCCCTGGAGAAGGAAATAGCAACCCACTCTAGTTTTCTTGCTTGGGAAATCCCATGGACAGGGGGGCCTGGAGGGCTGCAGTCCATGGGGTTGTAAGAGTCAATCATGACTTAGCGGCTACACCACCACCACCAGATCAATCTTATAGTCATTATTATTGGCCTTAGAAGGGGATAATAGAATTCTCCTTATAGAATCAGAGGTGGAATCTGAATTAGTATCCAGCTACATAGTTAACCACTTAATCATCCTGTCCTTCCTGGATAGAATTCCAACCTTCAGAGCTGCTCCTCTGCTCCATGACATCAGTGCATTCAGAGAATGCCAACTCCTCTTCCACGACGAGGAAGGGAGCCTGCCAGGCTTCCAACAAGGGAGAGGCAGGGTCTGGATACGTACATACAGGCCATGAAATATTTCAACACACCTCTTTTAGGTGTTCTGTGGGTTTCAAGCCCCCAAGCCCCCATGAGGCATTATTTCCAGCCATTAAAATGTTTCCTGAGCTTAGATACATCTGGAAAGTTTTGGAAAATCCCACAGGAAGGAGACTGAGCCAAGAGAACTCCTTTTCTCATGCCATTCAAGAAGCACTGCACAAAATGTTTGCCCTCTAAGACAGCCCAGTCCAGGAACCCAACTCTCAGGACTGGAGAATCATGGCAGACAGAGGAGCCCTCTGGGGAACAGAACCAATGGAGACTATTTAGGGTCTCATATCCATGTGCTAACCAAAGAGCTAATGTAGATCATGGCAGTCAAGGTCCATCAGAAAAATGGGACTCACCCCAGGTAGTTTAAGAGAGAGAGTTTAATGTTGAGAACTAATTACAAATGTGTTGGAAGAGCTTGAAAGGAGAATAAGGAACAGTGAAGCAACATAGAGACTAACAAGAGTAAGAAGCCACCATCACCCCTAGGGCTGGATTAACAAAGGAAGGGGTGCTGTTGTTAGGGCTCAGAGGATAGAGCTGCCCATCTCCAGCTCTTCACAGAGCTGGGTCCACAAAGGGATTGTGCTCAGTTGCTCAGTCATGTCCAGCTCTTTGCGACCCTACAGACTGCAGCCCTCCAGGCTCCTCTGTCCATGGGATTTGCTCCAGAGAATCTTCCTGACCCAGGGATTGAACCCATGTCTCTCACATCTCCTGCATGGATGGGTTCTCTACCTCTAGCACCATCTAGAAGCCCATACAAAGGGATCACTGAGGAGGAATTGGGGTCATTGGAGACATCACTGGAAAAAGAGAGAGGGAGGCAGAAATACGTGGCTTCTCCCATACCTCTGTTCTTCATTTTCTCCCTCCAGGGCCCCAAACTAAGCAGAATCAATGGAAAGGGAGCTGGGAAAGGCAGATCACATGGTTAGTTCCCTGTGGTACTAACCTGAGCAGAGGAAAGGCAGGGAGTGTATCTGAGAGCAAAGAAGCAATTGACTGGCAGGATCCAACAAGGCAGGGCCTCTTGATTCCCAATTTGCAGATAAGAATCTTCAAAAAACAAAACTTTGAAGCCTAAACTGGTAGTTCTCCAAACTGGTTACTGATTCTACACCCCTAGACCTGAATGAAGTTTGCCAGAATTCCCTGGAGCAGGAGATACACCTGTCCTCACTTTCCCCAGCATGTGTTTCTAAACTTCATTTCCTGCACATTCTGATGACCACTGTCTCTTTATGGAAACCAGGGTTCTAAAAGAAGGAAATAGCATTGAAGGTTGGGAAGAAGGGAACGATGGGCTGGAAGAGAGGGTGCAGGGTCAGCGGGGGGAAGAGAACATTTGGACGTAAGATTCTGCACAGTTATAAAAATCCCTTCTGATCTCCATCCTGACGGCAGTCACTGAGGTCTGGTGGAAGAGAGGAAATTGCTACTCTGTCCCATAAGTAGGGAATGGCGTGTGTTCTGGGCAAGGCCAGCTCTTGTCCCCCTCCCAGGCCTGCTCATCTCCTGGACTGGCCCAGTCTGTGAGTAGATGAACAATAACCTCATTTATTCACTTATATCAGAAACGACCCTCCTTCCAACCTCCTTCCAGAGCCAATCACTGTGCTAGAATGCTGTTGATCCTGCCTCCTAGTCATTGCATCTCTTTTCCTTCTTCTCCATCTCAGTGGCCACTGTTCCCATTCAGGCCCTCATTTCTTTGCATTTT
>NW_011494811.1:3331466-3337419 GCF_000754665.1 Bison bison bison
TGCATTTTATTTCAAATGCCTCCAAACCCATATAGTAAACTCCTGCTCAAGAGCACCTTGCAGAGTATAAATCTGATGTCACAGCCCTGCTGGAAGTCTCTCATGGGGGCTTCCAGCCTTCAGGATCAAGTCTAATCTGTCCTATCTTTCCTTGCTTTATCTCTCTACACAGGCCTCAGTTCCCCCCACCCCTACCCACTGCACAGACACCCATATCCTCTCCCCAACAGCACTAAAGAAGGACCATTTGCAGTTCCCACCCTGGAGCCTTTGTTCACACAGCTTCCTCAGCCTTCTTTCCCACCTACCTGGCCAGTACTGATATGCCTTTCAAGTCTTAAGCATTATACTCTCCTCTGAGTCCTCCCCTGACCATGTCTTCGCTGCTGAGGGTTCTGAGCGTCCCAATGCTGATGACTACTCTGCCCTCCACTGAAGTTCCCTCAGTGCCTTCTTGTTTATATTGATATTTATGTCTGTCACTCTCTACTAGGCATCTTCCTTCTGCTGTATGGCTTGTTGGGGTGGGAAATCAGACTCATTTGACTTCATATCCCCAGCATTTGGCACACACATCTACCCAGCAAAGATCTGAAGGTAGAAAAGGAAGAAGGGAGGAAAGGATGGCAGGAAAGGGGAGTGTCAAGCACTTAAAGGTCTCGTCCAGATAAAAAGAGAAGAGTTATAAGAGGATCCATGTCTATGGTTAGAGCAAACACAAAGGACTATTATTACAATTGCAGACTCTAGAAGATTTATTGTGAAAGACTTTAAAGCTGTAATGTATACCATTTCTTAACTGAGAGAAAATATTCAATTTTTAGGAGAAGGAAAAAAAAAGTGACCAAAACTTCACAGATGCTATGGCCGTCGCTCAGCCAACTTGTCTCAGTGGGTTTTCTTTGCAAATACTTGGCTTTTGGACAACCACAGCGTGTAATGAGACTCCCTATACACAGGGGTCCTAGAGACAAATGAAGCCTCTGGTAGAAACGTCTGCTGTTTAATAGGTTAAAGGCTGGCTTCTGGGAAGAACTATTCTTCTCCAGGCAATGGGATGAAATGCTGACATGCTCTTATCAGAGGCTGTCCCAGGGATCTCAGAGTGAGGGCTATAAACACGTAAGGTTAGTCGCAGAATGTAAGGTTAGTTACAGGTAGAAAGTGGAGACCAGTCACAAAGAATAGCCTAAGTTTCCATGTGTGGCCATATAGAACAGTGTGTCTGGAAAGAATACTGCCTAGCTATAAACAAGAGAGAACAGCATGGTATAAGCATGCCTGTGGAAGGGGAAGAGGCCACACTGGACCTATTGCACTTGTATTTTAAGGAGGCCCCCGTCAGAGAACACAGAACTGTCAGAGTCTTCCCATTTCACTAGACAGTGACCGAATCTTCCTCAGCAGGGGTAGAATAATGTTTTCAGAGAGGAATAGACAACTCAGGAAGGCTGTAAATGTAAAACATGGCATTGACTACTCTGTGGGGAAAGTGACTTTGCAAGGGAAGTGTAAAGAGGCAGAGATGGCTTATATGTCATGCTGTATCATCCATGAGGGAAGGCATGTCTCTGCCACTGTACCTCCTGGCCTGCAGGTTCCCACCGGAAGAGACCATGAACAGGTGGGCACAGACTGTCTCCAGTGTGGGCAAGACTCCACAGAGACTATCTTTTTCGGCTTTGACGGAACATGGCAGAACACTGAAGTCAAATCAGAATGTGAAAAAGAAACCGGCTGGAAAGACCAGAACTTAGCAGTTGAGAGAGGAAGGGCCAGGCTGTCCCCTGTCTGGATGGTGAGGTTCAGAGGAGCTGAACATGTCCCATGGAGCTCATTCTTCCTCAAGGGTGTTCTGTAGCTACCCAGAGCCACATCATCATAGGAAATAATTAGGGATTATTTAACTAGGGATTATTATACAAAGCTCTCTCAAGGCAAAGACTCAGTCTGTTCTTTGAAGGCATCATTCTTCCTGGTTCAAACACTGAAGGTGGCCACACCACAGTGACTGTTTGGAGAAATGTTCTGCAATTACTTCCAAGGAGTGTGCATGAATAATCTTATATTAACACGGGGTTCAGTATAGGATGGGTTTCCCTGGTGGCTCAGACGGTAAAGAATCTGCCTGCAATGCAGGAGACCTGGGTTCGATCACTGGATTGGGAAGATTCCCTGGAGAAGAGAATGGCAACCCACCCCAGGATTCTTGCCAGGAGAATTCCTTGGACAGAGAAGCCTGGTGGGCTATAGTTCATGGAGTCACAAAGAGTCAGATACAACTGAGTGACTAACATTTTCAATATAGGATAATGATTAAGAAGAGAGGGCTGCAGGGAAGAGAGTGTGTATGTATAGGGGGACCACCCCTTGGAAGCCATGTGATTCAGAGCAGTTTTTAAAAAACTCTGTAAACCTCAATACACTCATCTTAAAGTATACCAAGTAATACTTCTCTCATAGAGTAGTTGTGAGGCTTGACCAAGAAAATGCCCACAAAGTACTTACGAGAGTGACTGGCACAAAGGAAACTCAATAAATGGTTGAGAAGACTGAGCAAAGCAACCAGAAAGTCAGGGCTGTGCTGGGTGATCTGTGCTCAATCCCTTCCCGACACGCCAGATGCCTCACTTCTAACGTTTACAGGTTTATATTGATGCGTCTCTTTCTGGAAGTGTGACGCGCAGGGAATTCTGTTACTTGGAGTCACGGATCATGATCTCGGCTCAGTCGCTCACTGCTAGTTCTGAGTCGAGGATTCAGAAAGTAGGCACGGGTAGGGCCACTGTAGCTCGGCTCTCCAAAGGTGTTCGCCAAATCATGATCCCTTTGGTAACAATAAAACAAGGGTCCAAGACTCCAGCACACATGTTCTTTGTCCTAGATGCCAGAACTCTTAAGCTTTGCCAAGCCAAGAAGGGAAACTTTCAGAAAGAGACCCTCTGTGGAAAAATCTCTGCTTCAAGCATTTGAACTGTAAGGCAGTTGCCAGCAGTCATTGACTGGTTTAAAAATCTGAAGGTGACTGGAGGGGTGGGTGTGGAGAGAGGATCAACAGGGTAGGAAAAAGTTGAGGGAAGGAAGGAGTGAATATGTCAACTCTGGTAACTGAAAATCGCAAATTACTTAGATTAGCAGAAATCAGGAATGCTCAATGAGTTAAACTGCAGTTGACAACCAATCATGCATTAGATAATGTTTAGCATATCATAAAATATTATGGTCACACAATCAGACATATACATTCAAATAGAATTCTAGAGACATACTTGATTCATTTCCCCTCACATCTCCATCATGCAAATGCTTTGTCTGCTTCCCATACCCCTACACCTAATTTCACAAGCCATTAAGATTTTGGAAGGGTCTGAAGCCCCACCCCATTTGCTGCTCCAATTAGACTGAAAGGCAAACCAGCATCGCACCACGCAGATCCCTGGGAGAGAAGCAGAGCCATAGGCTCAGGCAGGCACACTCTACCATCCACAGCAACCGACCAGACAATGAGTTCTGTAAGTTGGATCTCCTTGGTTCATATGTGTGACAAACTACATTTTTCAAATCCTGTACACAGACAGGGCAAGGAGCATTCTAAATCAGTCACGTGCCAGAAGTCACAAGCCAAATAATGGCAAGAGTAAGAGAAAAAAGCAAGAAGCAGCCCATCATCTACTTCCTAATGTCCCTGCCCCAGAGCAGAAGTGCTGTTCTAATATGCAATTCAGTAAACTTTGGAGGTAAGCTCAATTACACTCAAGATCCAGCCATCTCCAGGGAAAAATCAGACAGAAAGATAACCAGAGCTATTCATTACAAGCCAAAAGAATCATCACTAAGACAAGGCTTCATTTTCCAGCATCTCATTTCATTCCTAAATTAAAAATAAATTCCCTCATCTTAGAGAATATGGTATAGCCAAAAACACTTAAGCTCCAGAGTTAACACAAACTTGGCTTCAAATCTCAATACTACTACTGGATATACAGTATTATCCTCAGCCCAGTTTATCTATTTGTAAAAAGGAAGATGATGAGATGTATACTAAAAGGTTCTTGTTGAAGTTAATGGAAAAATGCATGTGGAATTATAAAATCTGATATCCACAAAGAACTTCCTTCCATTCCTGGAAATTAAAGAAGGTTTAAATTAGTGTTGCCTAGCGCACTGAAATGGAGAAAAGATATTTTTCACGACCAAACAGTGGGACCCCAAGATGGTAGAAAACAGGTCCCCACATGGGCTACTTCTTGCCTTCTTTGCTCTCTCTGTCCCACTTTGACTTCTTAAACTAAAGATGCAAACACGTAAAAAATATAGCTATGAAGTTTCTCCCATGTTGAGAAAACTAGACACACAACTCCAGTACTCAAAAACCATTGAGCACATCTAGCCTGTGAAGATAGGCAACAGGAAGCTCAAGATTTTAAGGGTGACCCTCTACGAGCACAAAAGACCATTTGCAGGAGAGGGGCAGAGAAGTCAGCCCTGTTTGCAGGATGTTGTCTGTAAGTCATTCAACTGGGAAGTCCACACTCATGGTGAGGTTCAACTTGGAAAAAGTCACTTATTCACACGCCTGGGCACAAGCATTTAAAAGGCTGATAATTCATTGCAATGCGGGGTGGGATGGTACCTTTCAAAAATATTTTTCTGCAGAGTTCTGTAGAACCTTTCTATACACCACGGAAAATCAGAGGGAATATAAATATCACATCGCCTGCAAACATAGTAATTTGACTGGGTTGGGGACTTTTTTGCCCACTTTTCTTACTAAAAGTTGGCAAAGGGAGAATAGTGACAAATTAGAAGTTAAGAGAATTTAACTCCAGTTCCATTTCTACTGTGTACTAGTTGTGTGATACCGAATAAGTCACCCCTAACTGTTAACCGTTTGATGAAGGGACTAGAATAGACTATGGGTCTGAAGACCACTCCTGTGAGAATCACTGAAAGTGCTTGCCCTATCTGAGTGGTCATTAGGGGCAGGGCCTAGGTATCTTCACTGTTAAGGAACACTTGGGATTTTGTTTTCTTGTTTTAAATTTTATTATTTTTTATTTTGCTCATTGGGAGATAATTGCTTTACAATGTTGCTGTACAATTGCTGTACAATTGTACAACAATGTGAACCAGCTGTAAGTTTACATATATCCCCTCCCTCTTACGCCTCCCTCTCACTGTAGTTGATAATCACTGGATGAGATGATTCCTAGAGGGTATCTCAGGACAGGGACTCTGTCATATTCTAAATGGTTTTGTTCTAGTGAAAGTGCTGGTTCATTTGTAAATCAGTTTACACTTTATAGACATACGGAATCCTTCGTTCTCCTTTGCTTCTCCTAACCAAAGAACCCAGTTTTTTCCCTCACTCATAGCTAACCATGGGGTCGCAAAGAGTCGGACATGACTGAGCGACTTCACTTTCTATAGCTAACCAGCCAAGGCTAAGATACAACATCCTGTCCAACCTTCATTTTCAAATGAGCCAACTAATCATCAGCATCCTTGACTCCCAGGTCACTGCCTTGTCCATGAGATCTTGTAGCTGTTTCCTCTGTTGTTTCCCTAGCCTGACAGTGAGGCCTTCAGTTTTGATTCCAGAACCCTGAGTCTCTTCTACTTCCTGCCACAGCTGAGATTTCTCTAGAAATCTCTCATTCACCTATTTGCTCTGGTTTACTTGGCAAGTTAGAGCTGAGAGGGTCACTGAATAAGGAGATTTGGTGCCAGACAGTGCGTAAAAATAAAACTAGTCAGAGCTGGAGGAGAATGACGGAGGTAACAAAACACCGGTGAAATGAGTGGTTCGTCACAGGGGAAGTTACCTAAGCACTCAGTGACTGGACCCCTCATTCAGCCCCTGACCGTCAGAGGCTGTGATCCTCAAACAGAGAAATGAAGACATGTACTAAGTCTTTCATAAAAACAAATGTATTCAATTTACAGCAGTATT
>NW_011494811.1:3337519-3350103 GCF_000754665.1 Bison bison bison
TACAGCAGTATTCTTTATTCACAGATGTATTCTTTCTACTTTCTGGTGTTAATGGTATTTTAACCCTTTTTAAAGGGTGGCAACAATTAATTTTGCAACTCTATTTGACTGAAAAAAAAAAAAGACATTTAAAACTTTATGCTGGTTCCCCAACTCTTGCTTTGGTTTGATTTTTCTTTAAACTTCTGTTGACCTCAAGTGGCTCAAAATCTCCTAGGGACATGGGTACTTTTCCTCAGCAGAGGTCTGTGGTCTTTCATGTACAAAGTATCTGAAAGGGGCACCCCCATCAGAAGCCTGGGGGCAGTTGTGCAAAGTACATTTTAAACTGTCAGTTTCCAATGGAACCTCTTCATTGGAAAAGGGAAAAGTTTTCTCTACTTTAGCCCATTCACAAGGAGTGATTTTGGGAGCACACTGATTTTTTTCAAAGGGAGCCCTATGGAATTTACGTTTTTTTGGTTAAGTGGTGGGAAGGATAATTATATTCTTATTTCGAACGTGAAGATAGAAACAGGAAGTGTGCACTTGGGTATGTGAGTTACCCTTTCTAGGTCAGAACCTGTCTTTCTGCTCCGAGAGTCTTAGTTCACTGCATTCATTTGCTGCTACTGTCTACTTTAAGGTGCGATTTCCTTAGATTTTAATACACTTACCTGGTGACCTGAAAAAAGAATCCTCTTTAAAGTCCCTATTTTGGGGTCCCCTTTCATACATTCTCCCAGATTCTCAATAGCTGTTAGAACACTTCCGATGGAAGAGTGTGAGCAGTGGGTTAGACTTCACACATGAGGGGCTCTGAAAGGGAGGAACATTTATACCCATGGCAATGTACTTGGCTGGGATTCTCTGTGCCCTTTGCTATTTCTGCAGATATTTATGCTTAAAAAGACATTTCTCCCACCTCTGCAGCCCAGCCAAACTTCTCTTCTGGCTGGATCGAGTCACCACTGAAAACAACAACAACAAAAAAACGTCTCTTTGCTTAAGAAAAGCAAATGAGTTGGGGCAGAAAATAAAGGAACAAACAAGATGAGTGCCCTGGACCATTTTACAAAGGTAGAGGTTCATAAAGGTTTATAAAACTGACTTGAAAGTTGAAAGTTGAAAAGTTAAAACTGACTTAACATCAGGCAAAACATCATTTCCAATCTCTGTCTTTGTTTGGGTGAATAGGGATATATGTTTGACATTCTTGCCCCAAATCTGCCCTTCAGTTTATCTGGGAGAAAAGATTTATCATCTTTTCTTTCAGTTTTTCAGTCCTTCATTAAGCCTTTCCAACCACAGAGTAGAGAACTTAAGACCTATGGAAGATAGCAGCAAAGATTTCTTATCCTTCCCAGAGGCCAAAGTCCCCTGGCTGCCTGTTCCCTGGGAGCAGCTGCAGGACTCCTGTGCTCCGCCTGGGTCTGTGTTTAGGCCTCTGGCTTGCTTACACAAAGGAATTCCAACTAGGATTTCAAGGGAAGCCTGGCTCCCACTCTCCTACAGCCCCCAGCAGGCGGGTTCTGCAAAAAGATATTCCTATACTCAGTATTCTTACAGTATATCTATAGAAGTATCTGCTTGAATTGATTTGATGCTCATCTTTAAAAATGACTATTACTAACAATTTAAAGGAACTTTTACAGTGGAAAACTCAAATTCTATGGGGAAGAGTGATTCTAAATAAGCAGTATATCTTTCTTCCTCAAGACTGCATTCATGTGTGGATATAAGGAGTTTCTTTTTCTTTTTTCTTTCTCAAAATACATGCATTGAATGTGTGAGTGTCAAGCACTTGTCTTGCCTCTGAGGGTACACAGTTAAGATTCAGTCACAGCCTTCACAGGGTCACAAAGAGTTGGACAAGATTGAGCATGCATGCATTACAAAATCTTCACAGTGATGGGGTTTGAGTCTTTCAAAACACAAAATGGATACTGAGTGAAGAATTCCGTCACCAGAAAGGAAACACCAAATACCTTCAAGATGCAAAATAACCAGGGACTTCAAAAAAGCCTAAGGATTCAAGTAAGAATCAGAGTTTGAGTAACAGGATTGGTCTTTAGGCTCTTCCCTCCAGTGTTCTGAAACTTCAGAGTGCCTTCTAAGCAGAAGATGAAAATATTATTATAAAGTCCATTTAAATAAACCTCCTATATGAAAAAGTTACCTCTCTCCAATTTGTTGAAATAAGAGAGTCATAATATTTATTTCATCAAGGGGGTGTGAAGCTTAGTTGGGATTAATTTACTTCATTACTCCTTCCAGGGCACTTAAAAATTTATATAATCCCATATGTGGTTTGTATGAACAGACTACATGAGGATCTGATGAGAAATAGTATGAATATTTCATCAAGTTTTTTCATCATTCTTTCAAGTATAACCTCCCTCCTTCTAACTTTTCCAGTCCCTTGTTACAAGGCACCTGGTTACTATAAGAGCTGCCCCAAAGTAGTCCTTAGCCAATCCATTCTGGGTGCCACTGCCTCATTCATGGTTTTCCTTCGTTGTAGCAGCCGCCACCTCCTCTATGCTCACCGGATGCATGATGCTGGTACAGCATGTTCTCTTTAGATGTTTATCTGTGAACAACTACAGGACATCCACTTACACTTTGAATCCTAGCATCTTACACACAAATTGGCAGACAAGAGGTGATTAAATAAAGGTGTATCAAATGAATGTGTGACCCAAACCCTCTGCTCTTGTTAAAAGGCAAACCTCAGCCCGGATCTTCTGAACACGTGACCTGTCGTTCTGTTTCTCTTCTTTTGCTGTTTGACTTCCCTCCCACATCTTTCCCTTCCTTTTTCACTCACCTAATTTGATCTATTTAAGGCAGAGATTTTCAACCTTGGCTGCACAGTAGAAGCACTGGAGGGAGTGTTATAAATAAAATGAACACCAACTCTTGGCCCCATCAGTAGAGATTTTGATTTACTTGGTTGGGGTGCAGCCCTGGCATTGGTATTTTGTAAATGTTCCTGTGGTGAGTGGGAGGTGCAGCCAGGGCTTGAGAAATGATGATTTAAAGTGATACTCAAGTCCCACCTTCTCCTGAAAAGACGAATGTGCCTCCGAGGAGTTCACCTTCCTCTGGCTTCAAAGCAGTTATCGTTTTTAACCACTTATTAGATCACAAATCAAACACTGCCTGTGACAGGCCCTCAGTGTGAGTCTGCTTTTTAACTGACTCACTGCATTTTGGTTCATCTCCTGTACTAGACTGGAAGAACCCTGAAGGCAGGGGCTGTGTCTTCTACTTCTTTACATCCCCACGCCATGCATACAGTAGACCAAAGCATATTTTTGAGCATTAAAAAGAAAAAAAAAAAAAAAACCAAAACACCTAGTAGAGGCCATTTTAACTCTAAGGACATGTCTTTGGTAAGAATAAAAATGCTGCAAAAAGGGTGGGGCAAGATTGAAGGAGAGGAGGGAAAGAGTAAATAAAAGTCAAATGGAAAAAAAAGCTAAATTAGTCCAAAAGAAAATGTTTCCCAGCTTCTTAAAAGGGTTTTTTTTTTTTTTTTTTGCAACCCCGAAGCAGAATAAACAAGAGAATTAACTTGGCTTGTGCCCTGATAAGGAGATTTCTTTCCTGGTTATATAATTTTACAAAGTTTCCAGGGTGTAAAGAAAATAATCACCCATGGCGGACTCCTTGCCTTGGACTATACAATTCAACTTTCGGGTTAATCGGCTTGCGGATCTGCTCAGCTTGACCTGACCCCCTTCCAGCTCTGTGGTCTCAGACTAAGCCTCACATTCAAGAGCCCTGTTGTAGAGCTCAGTGTCATAGAAAGGGGATAAAACATAATCCTTATTCTATAACCTTGATCCTTTGGTCTAGTGGCCTCTACCTGTGCATTAAAAAAAAAAAAAAAGCTATCCTGGTATCTTCCCTAAGTAGCTGGTGCTCCATGGCTTTGCCCGTACTAGAATGATCCAGGCAAATTCTCCTCCTAAATTGAGTTAGAAGGAAATATTTTGTGCAATTACCTTAAAAGGTGGCTTTCAAATGTTATTTTGTGCCCATATCCCAGAAAAAGTTTGGCTTGCATATGGCTTTTCTATTTGATCGGGAAGTAAGATCACAGGAAAGGTTCAGTGAATCACTAGGTACCCCCTTTGCTAAGGCAAGATAAGGTCATCAAATAGAGACATGTTTTCAGTACCAACATTTATCCTGGTTGTTAGGCCACACATTTAACAACTGGTCCCAAAAGTCACATACATTTCTATAAATTAATTAAATGTACATTCTTTTGCTTGGGTTGGCCATTTTAACACTGGTCATATTTTACTTTAATTTCCGATTATTGTGTGCAAACATGATTCAAAAACATTAAGTCCACTCGACGGATTAGTAATGATGGTAACAAGTTGTCCCTTGTAGATTAAGATAACGCTGCTGACCTATCTAATAGGATAGGAGTTGATAGACTGTCACTGATCTATCCCTGCTTTGCTTTCTGTTCTTCTTGTGACTAGTGGCCTGCATTTGACCTTATGAGCCAAGAACCAAGAGCCACCCAAACCCTCCACTCACCAAATAACAGTAGCCTGCCTGCTACTTCCTGTTGACACTGACAAACTAGAAATGACTAGTTAATTTACTAAAACAAAAGGAAAAGAAAAATGTGGCTCTGACCTCTTTATTTACTAATAAATGCTAAGTAGAATTACTAAAACTGGGATCTGGGAACCTGGAATCCATGGTACCCTATACAATAAACTGAATCAAAAAATCTGTGTGTACCATCTAAAATCAAGAACAGAGATAAACTGCAAGTTTTGAAGGCATAAAGTTAAGGATCCATGAAAATGAAAGCACACAAGCAATTTTGCTTTCTCAAATTAGAGTTTAGGTAGTAGTGCTTGACAATCCTTAATGGTATCCCCGATGGCTGTAAACAGGGTTTATTTAACATGATTTATAACTTAAGGTACAAACCAAAGGTAATTGGGTTCTACCGGAACATTTTTTAACATGTTCCACTGAAAGAGAAGTAATGGATTTAGAACCCAGAGTACTTACGTCATCAGGGAAAAGGTATCACTGAGGTAATGAGCAGGCCAGGGCCTGAACACTCAAGAATGTTCCCTTCAGTGAAAACAAGCAGCTCTATCTTCTCAGAACATGGCCGACTCAATCATCGAGCTGGAATGTTATTTACACAGTCCAGAGCAAACTAAGAAGTCTCTGGTCTGTAACCAAGGGCACTCAGAAAGTCATGTCTGCAACAGGCAAAGACTCATGTCTGTTTTTGACGATTCCTGATTCCTTGAAAAACAGCCAGTTTACTTAATGCAGGTAAAGGGAAACAACTCCCTTCCTACCACCTTCTCCAGACAGGACCACCATCATGATACTTCATGCCTCTTTCATTAATAACTTGGATTTGTTATATATTTAGCAAGATGGGCAAGTCTGGGTTCTGAATTCTGCCCCATCCAACAAAACAGGATAATCCCCCTGTCTTCTTTCTCCCGCTTGTAGGAGAGTCAAGATGGAGCCTGGTCCACATAGCAGGATAAAGTTGAGGTTACATATCAGGAAAAATAAACTTCCTAATTATGAAACTTTTCATGGAAAGGCTCAAACTGTGGTGTTCCTTTCTTTGGAGTGGGAGGGGGAATTAAGAAAGATGTAAAAAGTAACCTTTCTGGATACAGGTGGGGAATTGAGTCCAGGATAGACAGAATTAATAGAGTTCTGAGAGAGTCATTATCCTTTTGGATAATTTCTGGCATCATTCAGTACTTTAACCTACTGGTTTATGAGTTAATGCAAAAGTACCCAGGATCTGGAGAAGAGTGTATTCACTTAGCAGAGTCTGTGTGGCCTAAGGATTTCAAAACATCCTAACCTCAAGAAAAAGCATCATCGTTACTTAATTTATACACAAATAATCTAGCCCTTAACAAATACTAGCTAAGAGAAATGATCATTTATTCACCCTTTAGAGGTAGAGTGTTGGAGATCCCTTAGGGGTAGAAACCTTGGTCACTCACCAAGCTATTGGCAAAAATCAGGGGTCAACGCTCTATTTTTTGTATTTTTTTCCTTGTGTGTGACTTATCTTCCCAGTTTATTGGAACTGCTATTGAGGTGGGTAGGGAGACTGGTTTCTTTACCCACCCTCTGACAGTGTTGGCCCAGGACAGACAACATGGCCAATGCTTTCAGAAGATGAACACCCAGACTGCTGGTACATCTTGTTCTCTGACCTTGACAGTCAGAGAACATTGTCAAAGCACTCACCTGTCTTCTCTCTGAACCAAGGTACTGGAGAATCAGCCGGGTGTTCACACTGTGACTCCAGGTGTTTCCTAGCGCAGCTGTCAAACAGCTAGATCCAGAAGTGCCTGAAACGAAACAGAACGAAAGCATGCTTATGGACACCCAGTCTCATCATGGTCTTAAGCAAAAGTCCAGTCACTGTTCATTGCTCAGACAGCACTTGGGAGCCCAGGTCACTACTACAAAAGTTGATGAAGGAAAGAAGGAAGCAAGGGCTTAAGGAATATGAGACTAAAAAGAAAAACCAGCATGGGTTTCCTTCAGCCTCAGTGAAAGTAACCACCATTGGGCTCAGAGATAACAGTTATATATCAATAAGAGGTTACAGTGCAAGGCAGGTTGGAGCCATCGCTAATAATAAATCAAGCTACTCAACATCCACGGCAGAAAGGCATAACTTGACGACACAGAATACAAGCCTGTTATGAAATAGTCTTAGTTTAATAAAGTTGTAAGACTTTTCCAGGTTGATAAGACTCTTAATTCAGTTTCCCTTATCAATATAGAAATGATGGCATATGTATATAAAATTTCTATGCCTTTCCAACCTGAACACACATAAACCCCAAAGAGGAATCTGGAAGATCTCATCATTTCATATCTAATCTGTATTAGACATTCTTATCCCAAGAGAAACATTCTTTTACCTTCTAAGACTTTCCTATAAGGGGGAGGATCTGAAGTAAACTTTATCTGACTTTCTAGTCTATACCAAGTTGCATTTCAGCTACCCTCTGACATCTCCAGAGCATCACTGACCTCTTTTGACATAACTAGAAAGAACCCACTCCTGCACTTCTCCCTTTTCTGTGTTAGCAGCAGGCTTACAAGTCCCATCACTTAGAAGTCAGCACTGACTCTCATCTGGAGCACATTCTGAGGTCTCCTCCAAGCTCCTGTGTTCACTTTGGCCCTGGGCCATGAAATGGGTCTTAGCCTGAGGGGGCATGTGGACTTGTAGTTTGTCTTGTGTCCTCAAAATGCTATCTCTTTCCAATGAGGGGACCAAGTACCAAAAGGCCGAAGTCCACTGAATCAACTAAAGCAAAATGAGGCCTTGAATGTCTCATTTGTTGCCTGCTCATGGCATCATCTCATGTTCACCCTCTGTGTGAAATAGGAATTGGTCCTCTTTTCTGGGTCACCATCTTTCAGGGTGTTCTCCCAACTCTGCATGGTCTTAAGCTTGTTGTTGTTCAGTCACTCAGTCATGTTCAACTCTATGCAACCCCATGGACTACAGCATGCCAGATTTCCCTGTCTTTCACTATACCTGGAATTTGCTCAAACTCATGTCTATTGAGTCAGTGATGCCATCCAACCATCTCTTCCTGTGTTGCTCCCTTCTCCTCTTACCCTCAATCTTTCCCAGCATCAAGATCTTTTCCAATGAGTCGGCTCTTCGCATCAGGTGGCCAAAGTATTGAAGCTTCAGCATCAGTCCTTCCAGTGAATATTCAGTGTTGATTTCCTTAAGGATTGATTGATTTGATCTCCTCAGTGTCCAAGGGATTCTCAAGAGCCTTCTCCAGCACCACAGTTTGAAAGCATCAATTCCTCAGGCACTCAACCTTCTTTTATGGTCCAACTTTCACATCCGAACATGACTACTGGAAAAACCATAGCTTTGACTACATGGACCTTTGTCGGCAAAGTGATGTCTCCACTTTTTAATACACTCTCTAGGTTTGTCATAGCTTTTCTTCCAAAGAGAAGCATCTTTTAATTTCATGGCTGCTGTCATCATCCACAGTGATTCTGAAGCACAAGAAAAGAAAATCTGTCAGTTTCCACTTTTTCTCCATCTATTTGCCATGAAGCAATGGGACGAGACACCATGAGCTTAAGAGTTTTAAATATTGAGTTTTAAGCCAGCTTTCCCACTCTCCTCTTTCACCCTCATCAAGAGGCTGCGTAATTCCTTTTCACTTTCTGCCATTAGAGTGGTATTATGTGCATATCTGAGGTTGTTGATATTTCTCCTGGCAATCTTGATTCCAGCTTGGGACTCACCCAGTCCAGCATTTCACATGATGTACTCTGCATAGAAGTTAAACAAGCAGGGTAACAATATACAGCCTTGACGTATTCCTTTCCCTTTTTTTTTTTTTTGGTGTTTTAAAAAAATGTTCATTTGCACATTTACTGACCACGTTGATCCTAACCCTGTGCTTAGGGAAAATCCCTGTGATGGAAGCCCTGGTTTCCACAGGGAATCAGGCCCACACCTGGACATAAGAATGGTAATAAACAGGGCCACAAACCCCATCAGGGATGCGAGCACTTGGTGAGAGTGCTTGGTCAGGAGGCAGCACCAGTGGGTTCCCAGCCATGGCTGGAAATCATTGTTCCATGTCCAGTTTTAGCTGTTGCTTCTTGACCTGCATATAGGTTTCTCAGGAGACAGGTAAGGTGGTCTGATACTCCCATCTCTTTAAGAATTTTCCAGTTTGTTGTGATCCACACAGTCAAAGGCTTTAGCGTAGTCAATGAAGCAGAAATAGATGTTTTTCTGGAATTCTCTTGCTTTTTCTATGATCCAATGGATGTTGGCAATTTGATCTCTGGTTCCTCTGCCTTTTATAAATCCAGCTTGTACATCTGCAAGTTCTTGGTTCATGTACTGCTGAAGGATTCATGTCTAGCTTGAAGGATTTTGAGCATTACTTTGTTAATGTGTGAAATGAACTCAATTTTGTGGTAATTTGAACATTCTTTGGCATTACCTTTCTTTGGGATTGAAATGAAAACTCACCTTTTCCAGTCCTGTGGCCATTGCTGAGTTTTCCAAATTTGTTGACATATTGAATGCAGCACTCTAACAGCATCATCTTTTAGGATTCGAAATAGCTCAGCTGGATTGCCATAACCTTCACTCTGTTCATGGTGATGTTTCCTAAGGCCCACTTGACTTTGTACTCCCGGATGTCTGGCTCTAGGTGAGTGATCACACCATCATGATTATCTGGGTCATGAAGATCTTTTTTTGTACAGTTCTTCTGTGTATTCTTGCCACCTCTTCTTAATCTCTTTTGCTTCTGTTAGGTCTTTGCTGTTTTTGTCCTTTATTGTGCCCATCCTTGCATTAATGTTCCCTTGATAGCTCCAATTTTCTTGAAGCGATCTCTAGTTTTTCCCATTCTATTGTTTTCCTCTATTTCTTTGCACTGTTCACTTAAGAAGGCTTTCTTATCTCTCCTTCCTATTCTCTGGAACTCTGTATTCAGTTGGGTATATCTTTCCCTTTCTCCCTTGCCTTTTTCTTCTCTTTTCTCAGCTAGTTGTAAGGCCTCCTCAGACGACCACTTTGCCTTCTTGCATTTCTTTTTCTTTGGGATGGTTTTGGTCACCGCCTCCCATACAATGTAACAAACCTCATCTATAGTTCTTCAGACACTCTGTCTACCAGATCTAATTCCTTTATCTATTCCTCACCTCCACTGCATATTCATAGGGGATTTGATAACTCCTGGACTCAAATACAGCAACAGATAAATGCGGTTCAGTGGTTCTAGGCTGGAAATGATTCTGTGGGCAGTATGGAGGTATGAGTGCTATAGTGTCCAGAGGGTAGAGGTCAGGGATGCTGTTACACACCTTGTGATGCACAGCCCAGTCCACATAACAAATTATCCAGCCCCAGATACAACAGGGCCGATGGTGAGAAGCCATGGGTTAAAAAAACAACAACAACACATATTTTTCTCTGGTTCAAGCAGATATGGGAATTGGATATCATCCACATTAGGGCTTCAACAAATCTGGGGTTTCAGACTGAGGGAGAATTTAATGAAGGAGAGAATAAAATTTAGGGTGACCTTGGTTCATCATATATACAATTCAAAACACAAATGAATTAATTTGAAAACAAATAATCTGGAGTGTGCTGATCTGATCACACTGCTAACTTCAGGACTAGGTGTTCTGAATGCTTTGTCATCTGCATCTGCATCTCTCTGGCCCCATTTCTCTGGATGGATGGTCCTGTAACCTCCTGACTTCTCTGTCTCCATCCTCCTTGAACTCTTGTCAGCATTTGATAAAGCTTCTTCCAGCATCCAATATACTAGCCTCTTTGCTTCTCCTTGTATCAATCATGTTGAGTATTCCTTTTCCTTCTCTGCTTTTCCTCTCTCTCTCTCCTTAGTTGTGGGTGGATCTCGGAGAACTGGTCATGAGCAGTTATTTCCCTAACACCCACATGCCTTCAGTGGCTAGGAAGGTAATGTATATTAATAAAGAGACCAAGTGTCTGCATCTTAGCCCGTAGAAAAGTCTTTACTACCACAAAGAGATGTACTCTCTCCCGTTTTTCTTGAAATACATGGACCTCTCAGTCCGTCTTTCATTCCCCCATTTTTGATCAAGACACACTAACAGAGAAGTATTTTCTGCTATAAGAAAGCCAACACTGCAAGGACAATAGCCACTGGTGTTCCTTTTTCTTGCATTTTTACAAAACAGCTTTGCTGAGACAACTCACATGTTGTACCATCCACCCATTTAAAGTGTACAGTTCAATGGTTTTTACTATATTCAGAGTTGATCAACCATCACTACAATCAACTTTGGAACATTTCATCACCCCCAGAAGAAACTCCAGATCTCTTAGCCATAAGCCTGCAGCCCTTCCTTCCTGTCTTGAAGCCCTAGGCAATTATTAATCCACTTTCCGTCTAATATTAAGTGCTAGGAGATGATGGGGAATAGTGGAGATGGTGGTGAATCAGACAATTCAGCCCACCAGGCTCCTCTGTCCATGGGATTTTCCAGGCAATAGTACTGGAGTGGATTGCCATTTCCTTCTCCAAGGGATCTTCCCAACCCAGGGATTGAACCTGGGTCTCCTGCATCGTAGACAGATGCTTTACTGTCTGAGCCACCAGGGAAGTCCCCATATCTTTTGATCTTATTTTAAAAACTAATACTTTAAGTACAATCTTCTGATTAGAAAATGCTGGTTTATTTAAAACAATTTTTAAACATGTTAAATGACTCATTCCCACCAAGCTTGCAATGTCTGCTCCATGCGGGATGTCCTCACTGTTGACAAGGATGACACCCCCAGGGGGAATGACTTCTAAGCCTCTGTCTTAGTGTCCCACTTACCTCAGCCCCTGTCTCTCATTTTCAACGACAAGATCTGCAGGCCTAATATGATGAATTTGGGTACTATAAACTCAGTATCTTCAAATCAAGCTTATACGCTTCCTGTATAAATTTACTCCTCCTTCTTTGGCCTTCTAGTTAATCTGATTTGAAACCTTAGTTCCATTTAAAAAATGTCTCCCTCTCCTGTGCTTCTCAGTTTCAATAAACTGTGAAGTCAGGTTCGCTTCACTGTAAATGTCTCACCTACATCCGTTCATTCTACCCCATCCTAGATCAGAGGCACATTACTTTCACCTGGGGATGGCTGCAGTCACCATGCTGCTCTGAGTTTCTCCCTATGAAAACATCCTTTATTCTACTGTTTGTTTCAGCTGCCCAGGCACACAGCTAAGCGTGTTGCCCTTCCACTTACGAGCAGCAAGCTCAGAAACTTTTGGCGGCCCCCGAGTTCTTTTGAAGAGTTCTAAATTCCTAAGATTGGTGCTCGTGCAGCTGTGTCCGACCTGCCTCTGCGCACGTCTTCCCTCCATTCCACTTCATAAAGACTCTGTCTGCTCCAATGTAATCACTCTTTTCTCGTGTGCCCCACCTCCCATGCCCACGCATCATCTTCAGTACTCCTTCTTACACGCCACCTCCCTGGTCATCACAGAAATAATGCCTTCCTCCTTCAAATGCCCATGACACTTTATATTATGCTCTCATGTTGCTGCCATTTTCTATCCTGTGGCATGCTACTTGTGTGCTTTTCTTAGCACCTCTGATGTATATTTTAAGAGGATCAAGTCCAAGTCTGATTTATATTAGTGTGCCTGATTCACGAGGTTGAAGACCCAAAAGATGCTTCAGAAACTGTGGTTAAATAGTCAATAAGTTATTACTATTAAACTTTGAACTATGTTATATATTTGTTTTAGCAGCAGATTTACATTCTTAATCCGATCTTGCTTAAGCCAAAGTTAATAGGTTTACATTTTTCAAGCAAACTCTAGAAGCTTGTGGCTCCGATGCCCACTAAGTGATAGGAGGAACTGAGCCTGAATTTGAAAGTTCACCAAGGAAGAGCTACATGTGAATACTGAGGAGTTGCTAATGAGTTACGCACTCAAAAAAAAGTGGTGATACAACTGTAGGTGTTGCCCGGGTCCAAAAGATGTTTACAGGGGTCAGAGCCA
>NW_011494811.1:3350203-3351063 GCF_000754665.1 Bison bison bison
CCCCACAGGCTGGGCTGCTTGTCAGACAGGTAAGCTTGGGTCCTTAACCCAAGGCCATGAGCAACAATAACCAGAGAAAATTTTCCAGTGGAAACCTTGAGTGGGCAAGCTTAGGGAGCTATATCTTCAGGAGTGTTTACAAATGCTAAGCCACCACAAGAGCAATAACAGCAGGACCTTAGAAGATAAGGAAATGGGAAATGTTAAACGTTAAACAGTTGATAAGGAAAAACAATATTTTAAAAGTATAATACTATAAACTAGGCACTAGGTAAGCCCTTTAAATAAGGAGGGCTTATACCCTGTTTGAGCTTTGTATCTTAGGTACATCTTTTTTGATCCTGAAAACCACCTTATGAGGTAGGTAATATCATCATCCCTATCAACAGACCAAGGCTGTAAGAGATAAGTAATTCTCCCAAGGTCACATGTTCGTTAATGATAGAGCCAGGGTTCAAAACTAGGCCGAGTCTTTTTTTTGGTGTATAGTTGATTCATAATGTTGTATTGGTTTCCAGTGTACAGCAAAGTGATTCAGATTATATATATCTTTTCCAGATTCTTTTCCTTTACCAATGTGTTAGTCACTTAGTCATGTTCAACTCTTTGTGACCCCATGGACTATAGTCCGCCAGGCTCCTCTGTCCATGGGATTTCCCAGGCTAGAATACTGGAGTGGGTTGCCATATTCTTCTCCAGGGTTTTTTCCCTTATACTGCTACTGCTAAGTCACTTCAGTCGTGTCCGACTCTGCGACCCCATAGATGGCAGCCCACCAGGCTCCCCCGTCCCTGGGATTCTCCAGGCAAGAACACTGGAGTGGGTTGCCATTTCCTTCTCCAATGCATCAAAGTGAAAAG
>NW_011494811.1:3351167-3375046 GCF_000754665.1 Bison bison bison
TGACCCTCAGCGACCCCATGGACTGCAGCCCACCAGGCTCCTGCATCCATGGGATTTTCCAGGCAAGAGTACTGGAGTGGGGTGCCACTGCCTTCTCCGTTTTTCCCTTACAGGTTATCACAAAATATTGAGTCGAGTTCCCTGTGTTATACACGTAGGTCCTTGTTGGTAATTTCTTTTACATATAGTAGCAGGTATATGACTGGGTCTTAACCACTATTCCAATTAGCCTTCTCTAGGCTCATTATGCCGGAGAAGGCAATGGCACCTCACTCCGGTACTCTTGCCTGGAGAGTCCCATGGACGGAGGAGCCTGGTGGGCTGCAGTCCATCGGGTCGCTAAGAGTCGGACACGACTGAGCGACTTCACTTTCACTTTTCACTTTCATGCATTGGAGGAGGAAATGGCAACCTACTCCAGTGTTCTTGCCTGGAGAATCCCAGGGATGGGGGAGCCTGGTAGGAGGCTGTCTATAGGGTTGCACAGAGTCGGACATGACTGAAGCGACTTAGCAGCAGCAGCAGCAGGCTCATTATGCGGAGAAGGCAATGGCACCCCACTCCAGTGTTCTTGCCTGGAAAATCCCAGGGATGCAGGAGCCTGGTTGGCTGCCGTCTATAGGGTTGCATAGAGTCGGACACGACTGAAGCGACTTAGCAGCAGCAGCAGCAGGCTCATTATGCGGAGAAGGCAATGGCACCCCACTCCAGTGTTCTTGCCTGGAAAATCCCAGGGATGCAGGAGCCTGGTTGGCTGCCGTCTATAGGGTTGCATAGAGTCGGACACGACTGAAGCGACTTAGCAGCAGCAGCAGCAGGCTCATTATGCGGAGAAGGCAATGGCACCCCACTCCAGTGTTCTTGCCTGGAAAATCCCAGGGATGCAGGAGCCTGGTTGGCTGCCGTCTATAGGGTTGCATAGAGTCGGACACGACTGAAGCGACTTAGCAGCAGCAGCAGCAGGCTCATTATGCGGAGAAGGCAATGGCACCCCACTCCAGTGTTCTTGCCTGGAAAATCCCAGGGATGCAGGAGCCTGGTTGGCTGCCGTCTATAGGGTTGCATAGAGTCGGACACGACTGAAGCGACTTAGCAGCAGCAGCAGCAGGCTCATTATGCGGAGAAGGCAATGGCACCCCACTCCAGTGTTCTTGCCTGGAAAATCCCAGGGATGCAGGAGCCTGGTTGGCTGCCGTCTATAGGGTTGCATAGAGTCGGACACGACTGAAGCGACTTAGCAGCAGCAGCAGCAGGCTCATTATGCGGAGAAGGCAATGGCACCCCACTCCAGTGTTCTTGCCTGGAAAATCCCAGGGATGCAGGAGCCTGGTTGGCTGCCGTCTATAGGGTTGCATAGAGTCGGACACGACTGAAGCGACTTAGCAGCAGCAGCAGCAGGCTCATTATGCGGAGAAGGCAATGGCACCCCACTCCAGTGTTCTTGCCTGGAAAATCCCAGGGATGCAGGAGCCTGGTTGGCTGCCGTCTATAGGGTTGCATAGAGTCGGACACGACTGAAGCGACTTAGCAGCAGCAGCAGCAGGCTCATTATGCGGAGAAGGCAATGGCACCCCACTCCAGTGTTCTTGCCTGGAAAATCCCAGGGATGCAGGAGCCTGGTTGGCTGCCGTCTATAGGGTTGCATAGAGTCGGACACGACTGAAGCGACTTAGCAGCAGCAGCAGCAGGCTCATTATGCGGAGAAGGCAATGGCACCCCACTCCAGTACTCTTGCCTGGAAAATCCCATGGACGGAGGAGCCTGGTAGGCTGAAGTCCATGGGGTCACTAAGAGTCGGACACGACTGAGCGACTTCACTTTCACTTTTCACTTTCATGCATTGGAGGAGGAAATGGCAACCTACTCCAGTGTTCTTGCCTGGAGAATCCCAGGGATGGGGGAGCCTGCTGTGCTGCCATCTATGGGGTCCCACAGAGTCGGACACGACTGAAGCGACTTAGCAGCAGCAGCAGCAGGCTCATTATGTCAAATAGCTGGCCACTCTGCCAGCCTGGGGCAGGTGGGGTGGTGGTGGCTGGGAAGGGCCTGAAGAGCCCAGAGGCTTATCTCTGGGAAGACACTGATGGAAGTATGTTGTGAGCATCTTATCAACTCATCTGAACTCTGTGCGTCACTCAGGCCCTACACTCGGCTTCCTCTGTTCTGATGTACAGCAATAACCCAGGGCAAGGGGTTTCCAGAAAGACACTACGTGCCCTGGTGTGGCAAGTTATTTAACCTCACTCAACTGGCCCAGCAACTGGATTCAGGCAAATCAGGTGGCCTGAAACTAACCCTCTCTGGTTGGAGGATTAAAAAATCTGGTGAAGACTGAAAAGTTATTTCACTTAATAGGACTCTGAATATGGAAAAACAATCGAAGAGTGGTTACAGGTGGTGGCATGGCTTGAGAAAGGGAAGTGGGGAAGCTATCAGTTACTATAAATTTGTAATTTTATTTTCAATTAGAAAACTCAGTGGTCTCTAATGTCTTTTGACTTTAAGCATTCCTGTGTGAGGGCTGGCATAGATGATCATTAATGCTGTTTATAGGAAATTTAAGGTAGAAGGAATCTGCTTATTGGCTTTTCAGAAAAGGTGATTTCCTGCCCAATGACCTAATTGGTCAGGAAACAGCTATGTGAATCTTTTCTAAGCTCATTTTAGCAGAAGGTACAAAAATCGGGGCATTCCCTCCCTCTCTCCTTTTCGATGACTGTGATATTTAGATCTGCCAAGGCAGTATGACTTCATTGTACTAGAATTTGGTTGATCCCAATACAAATAAAAAATCAAATAAGTGAACTGGGTTTTAAAAATATTTTCATTATTGGAAATTTTTCATGGTCAAAAGACTGAGCTTATAGAAGTACCTGAGTAAGCTCCAGACAGAAAATCTAATTTATTTACACTGAAGTCAGGTCTCTTTGGGAATCCCTAGTGGCTCATTGGTAAAGAATCCGCCTGCTATGCAGGAGATAGGGGATTTGATCCCTGGGTTGGGAAGATTCCCAGGAGAAGGAAATGGCAACCTATTCCAGTATTCTTGTCTGGGAAATCCTATGGACAGAGGAGCCTGGCAGGCGACAGTCCATGGGATCATGAGAGTTGTACATGACTTAAAACTAAACCACCATCACCAGATCTCTTTTAAAAAGACTGAGGGAATAGTCATCCTCTACTGTCTCAGAGACACTTTCAGGTAAGTCAAAGCATACCCTCTCTCTGTGATTGCTTATCCATCTGTAAAATGTGAATAATAATTTTTGCCTCCAGGAAACCAAAGGTTCTTGATGACCCTTAGATGAAGATACTTGATATGTATAAATGACAGGAACAATGATGATCAAACACTGAAGATAATATTCTAGGGAGAAAAGAAGTTTAATCATCTAGTACTTTTTTTTTATTCTTACAATGAGGCAGGCTAGTAAAGCTCAGTAATGAAGTGGTTAAAACAGCAGGATTTGGATTCTGGAATATCTTTCATGACTACTATCTCTGGATCCATTCCCCTACTCCTTTGGAGTGGGAGTGGTTACAAAGACAAATTTCTTACAAGGCAAGAAGCTTGCTTTCCTCTCTTGCTCGCGCGTGCGCGCTCGAGCTCGCTCGCTCGCTCGCTCTCTCTCTCTCTCTTTCGGCTCTGCACGGAGGGTGTAGTCCTTGTGCAATCAGCCTGGAGGAGGATAAGCAGGTTGCTATGTAGCCTTGATTTCCAAAAAGGTAATGGGCTTCTGGTACCAACCAGTGTCAGTATTGAGGGCGCTTTCAATGAGGAAACTCCTTCTCTAAAAACATTGCAATTTATGACTCCTATGCTAAGCGTTTCTGGGAAGTCAAATGGAATCTCCAGAATATAACATGAAAGTGTGCCCTGTGGCAAAAGGTCAACTTTAAAAGACTAGACTTTTCCATGCTTTAAAAAAAAAAATGTAAACAAAGCAGCGACTCCCAGAATAGGAACTGAGGGGAAGGAGAAGTTCATGGCCAGAGAGGGCTGGCTCCTCTGGACATTAGGTCTCTCCTGCCCCTTTAAATGAAAGATAATTTATTGAGACTAGAAAGAGGAAATTTATAAAAACAAAAAAGGATGAAAATACAAATGTTTTCAGTCCTTAAATAAGTTCGGGGAAGGGGATGGTGTTGTTAACCACTGGAGTTGACATTCTCTTTCTGATCTCTCATCCTCACATCTGAAACATGTTCTATATGATGCATGATGGCATATGGCTGGCTGGAAGACAGGACCCTGGAATTCTATTTCTGACTTAGCTGTGGGCTTATTTCTTTTTAATATTTGTTTATTTATTTGGCTGTGTCCGGTCTTAGTTGAGGCACGGAGGATCTTCGTTGCTCCATGTGGGAACTTCCATTGCGGTGAACAGACTCTAGTTGTGGCACATGGGCTCCAGAGCACGTGGACTCTAGCTGTGGTGCACCAGCCTAGCTACTCTGTGGCATGTGAGATCTTACTTCCCTACGCAGGGGTAGAACCCGCATCCCTTGCATTGCAAGGCAAATTCTTAACCACTAGACCACCAGGGAAGTCCCTAGCTGTGGGCTTTTAATGAGACCAGGTGGGAGAAGAGAATGATGTAACTGAGAACATCTTAGCAGACCTTGGTAATGAGCAGTTAGTTCACTTCTCTGAGCCTCCATTTCCTCATCCACGACAAGAAGGGGTTGTTCAAAATGATCTCAAAAGTTCCCGCCTGTACAAAGAACTTTGAATCTATGGTATTTTAATGGCAAGAAATTAGTTCCTCATTCTGGACCTTACTTTTTCCAGGAAGTCTGAGACTGCTGTACTCAGTGTGCTGTTTGTCAATGTCTGCGCCCCACCCAGCACTCATCTAAGACTGAAGAGTGCAGATGTGGGCTCCTTTTCCTAAGAGCAGATTTCTCCCCAGACTAGGGATTTTCTTAGTCTATCCTACCTACTAAAACCTTTTGATGGGTAAACATGTGTTGGCCAGTGGCCAAATCCCAGCAAACACAACTTCATAAGAACAAAGCTTAAAGATGGGAGTCTGAGTGAGAGAGTAGGGATTAGAAAGGGATTATCATTCATTAAATTCAGTTTCCCCTGTTTAAAACCAGGCCCGTGGAAGTTGCTGAGCTTCAGCATATGCTTTTTTGGTTGTTGTTGTTGTTGGGTCACTCATTTGAAGTGAGGAAGTGACTGAGAATCTTGTTTAGCCTCAATAGAAAGATGAAGTAGGGAAATGTTTAGATCTTTTTCCGAAGCTTCCCAGAGTAGCCTGAGTTACTTCTGCTAATGGATCGTGAGCTCTTTTGCTATTTGACGCAGAAAGCCAGAATTTCAGCAGCCTACACTGAAGAGGCTGTCTATAAAGAGGGAGGAAGACTACAGAGGATAGGGTATTTGAGAATAAGGATTCAAGACGACTGACAAGTTCCATAAGGCCACATGGCAAATGAGAAGGAAATTCAAAAGGGAGGGGATATGTGTATACATATAGCAGATTAACTCTGCTGTGCAGTATAAACCAACACAACATTGTAAGGCAACTATATTCCAATAAAAATTAATTTAAATAAAAAGTGATTGAGACAGGCTCAGACATCTGTCCTCCAGCAAACTTAATTTCCTTGGCGGCTTGTGCTTCACTAACTGAACCTGTGAACCAGCTGTATTTAGCATATACTCTACTTCCTTGGGTCTTTAAAATTGCCGATGGTCTGTAGGTCAAGTTCCAACGGAAGTGATATTTCTGATCTAGCTCTATAAATAGCACACTGGAAAAAACCCATCAGCTGCATATGGCCTGGGGACCACACGCTATCTATTAAGTAAGTAACCACAGTATCTGTGCTGCCATTTTAGACGAGGAAAAAAAAATCTCTTGTTATTTATAATCTTCTGAGCCTCGAGATTCTCAAAATACTTTAAAGTTATTAGTCTTCTTTCAAATTTACAAATAAAGGATCTGAGGCATAAAACCACACAATAACTGCCTCAACAGCATCTGCCCACTGAGGAAGACCTTCGGCCTGAGTAAAGAATAAGGTTGCTGCATTTTGAGAAAACAGAGGATTTCATTCTCAGTGTCTCTTGGTGAGAGGTGAAAAAGGGGAATGCAGTCCAGAGTGTTTCCTTGCACAACACACCCAGTCTTGTCCAAGTTTCTGTAAAGCTCATTCCTGAGGAAGGTAAGAAATGTGAAGAAGACAAGATAAGGTGGGATGATCAGAACCTTTGGAATGCAAGGGTTAGAGATGGGGCAATCCTCCACAGCAGAAGGGAGACGCAGAGTTAAGCTAATCACTAGGATAAAGAGTGGTTATGCAGCAGCACAAACCACTCAAACAAGTCCACTGGTTTTTGTGTGGGGAGGAAATACTTTAAGTTTCCCATAGTCTCAGAGTGGTTCATGTAGGCTATAATCCCACCAGAATGCTTTAGAAAATGAAATGGGGGCATCTCAATAAATATATTGGGATGAAAGAGAGAAATCAGGACCATTCAGGGGCCAACCAAGATGCATGGTTCACCCTACAGAGATATCTTGTAGGAAATGTCCAGAATTGGGATGAGGATTCTCACCCTATGAAATACTGGTCCTTCCAGAACCCATCTCATTTACCGACCAGAAGTTCTATAGGGGATACTGCATAGGGCTTTTATGTTTGCAGTGACAATCGGAAAGGTCCTCAAAGACAGCTAGGAAAACACAGGCCTGAGAAGAACAGAACTAGGATGTCTGAATAGAAAGGAGCAATCTGCCCCATCTAGCTCAGCTTCCATCTTGCTCAGGAGCCCATGAACCTGAACGTTTTCTCCAATGACACAGTTTTCCTCCTGCTAGCCTCTATTTAAGGGGAAAAAAAGATTCTGAATGGTGGCCTCTAGCTACATCTCCTGACCCTTTGAAAAACTCTTTAATAAAAATAAATTCACTCACTAGAGAAAACACATGCTATCCTTAAGTAAATGCCAGCAAAATAAAACAAAGGGAAAAAATCCCCAAACTCAATCATTTAAGGAAATTAAAGGCTTTTTTTCCCCTCTTAATTTAGGTGTCATTCAATATAAGGCAGGAAGATGACTTATGTGAAATGGGCTTTCTTCTGCAAAAATGTGTCCCATCTGTTTGCTGTGAATTCCTCAAACTGTGCCCATCAGCCATCTTGGTATGAGTTCTGCTTTTCTACTCTGTAGAATCTGAGGATATCAGAGCCAGATTGCAGTAAATCTTAGGTATTATATCTGGTCATCATCTCATTTTTTGACCATTCATTTTCAGATGACTCTCTTTTCTTGCTGAAGCAGAAGGAATACAGCCAACTTATCCTGATTACTGATTGTTTATAGTGGCTCAGTGGTAAAGAATCTGCTTGCCAGTGCAGGAGACGCAGTTCAGTCCCTGGGTCAGGAAGATTCCCTGGAGAAGGAAATGACAAGCCACCCTAGTACTCTTGCCTGGGAAATCCCATGGACAGAGGAGACTGGTGGGCTACAGTCCATGGTGTAGCAAGAGTAGGACACCATTTAGTAACTAAACAACAAAAATAGTCCTGGCTTCTGGAAAAAGATCACCCTCAGATATGTGCATTGCCTTTGGAGAAAGTTGGGAAGGGTAAAAAGTCACATATCTTTTTTTTTTCCCTTTTCAACATTGCTTGGAATTTATATATTCTTTAAAAAAGGATTTTATTTTTTATTTACTTTTTTACTTATTTTGTTTGTTTTTAAAGTGGCATATCACTTATTGGTCACTTTTCCTGGGCAGATTTAAAAACTACGCATGTGTGCTAAGTTGCTTCGGTAGTGTCTGACTATTTGCAACGCTATGGACTATATAGCCCATCAAGTTCCTCTGTCCATGGGATTCTCCAGGCAAGAATATTGAGAATTCTCTGGTGGATCAGTCAGTAAAGAATCTGCCTGCAATGCAGGAGAACCAGGTTCAATCCCTGAGTCAGGAAGATTCCCTGGAGAAGGGAATGGCTACCCATTCTAGTATTATTGCCTAGAGAATTCCATAAGATAGAGAAGCCTGGTGGGTTACAGTTAAGGTTTATTAAAAACCATGGCAAAATAATATTTAGTAGCTTTTCATAGCCCAGGAATTAGTCTGGACAGTGAGTAAGCCAGGTGACAGCCCATTTGATTAAAGATCAAAGGGATACACTAACAGTCACAGGGTTTGTCTTTGGGAAATCAGCTTACAGGGCAAACCCAGGACAAGGAGACAGAGTCTTTTCCCGAGGCCTCAGCTGATGCAGAATTTGGCCCAGGTAAGTCTGCTTTTGCTTCAGGCTGACACTGGATCACTGGCTCTTTGCAAGTAATGAGAGAAGGAGGGAAAATGTTGTTGTTTATCAGGAAATATGTTTTTGAAAAATATTTCTATGAAAACAGCAGTGGCTTAAAAAAGATCATCAATGTAGAAGGACATTTCAACTGAATACAATGTGTTATCCTGAACTGGCTCTTGGATCAGAAAAAAAATTGCTGTGAATGACATTATTAGGACACCTGGCAAAGTTTGAATATGGCTGGTATATTAGATAATGGTATTATATCAGCACTAATTTCCTGGGTGAGATCACTGTATTGTGGTTATGTCAAAGAAGTTCCTGTTCTTAAAAGGAAAGTGCTGAAGTATTTGGAGATGAAGGGTCATGATGTCTAAAAGTTACTCTAAAATGGTTTAGCAAAGATAATAATAATAAATTAATATTATAAAAAAATAGACAATAGTAATATGAAAGAAATCAAATGAATAGTGTAAAATGTTTACAATCTAGGGGAAGGATATGTAGGAGTTCATTATACTTTCCTTAGAACTTTTTTATAGGTTTGAATTATTTTTCTACCAAAAAAAACAGCGTGAAAATATAGGCTGGCCTACCCTATGAGAAGACCTGGGTAGATATGAAATCAGGATACAGGACTAGATCTCTGGAGAAATAACTAAAGGCATTGTTTCATATGTGTGTTTATGCAGCAGAATCACCTAAACCAGGCAAACCACTCTAAAAAATGCAGAATCCTTGACCCCATACCAAACCTAGTGAGTCAGGATCTCTGAGCGGTCATCGCCCAGAGGTCTGCATTTTCAAAATGCTCTCCCAGATCATTCGTTTGAAAACGAAATTACATATTAGGCATTTGTTGTTTTGGTTTTTAACTGTAGGTTTCTCAGACCCATGGACAGTCCATGAAGCAAATGTTATGAAAATCTCTACTTAAATACCCCATGATGCAGCTTTTCATCATGGAAGGCAACATTCTGGTGAATGCCCTTTGGTTTGTTTTCCAAGGAGGGTAGAGAAGAGAAGTAAATGCTCTTTAGAAATTCTATAATTCATCTGGTTAAACTGCTTGTCAGAATAATCACCCAAGACCCTAATTCAGAAAGTGAAGGAGGGGCAGCTGACTGTCTGGGGCATGAAACAGGACGGGGCAAGTAAAGGGGCCCAGGTCCCCACGCAGGCAGAGACCCTGAGTAAGGTCCTCAGTCAGGCTCCCTGACCACCATTTCTTCCAGAGGCCAAACACAGCTCAGCTTTCAGAGTTCAAGCTCCCCGCTTTGTTTCTTCCGTGAGAACAGAAACAGAAAATAAAGAGAATGAAACAGGATTGGAGACAGACGCCCTGAGGTGCTTGGAAAACTCCAGGGAACGTAGGAGCATCCAGTGAATCCAAGTTAAAGTGCATTAATACATACTGCTTCCTTCAAAGCGGCTACATTGGTGCAATCATTATTCCCATTTCACAGAACAAAGAAGTGACCCCACTCCTGAAACCCACCTAGTCAGAGGCAGAGCTGGGGCCCAAGCCCACGTATTCTGCGACTTCCTGCTGTCCCAGTTGCTTCCCTTTGGGCATCTGAGAGCATATCATCGTGGGGAATGCTTCTAATTATCACCTTGCCCAGAGTGCGAAGATTTATTGTTATGCTTTCCTCCGGCCCCACCTTAAACACCCCTTTGGGAAGTAGAGTGATCATGACAGAAATCAGGATATTTTCATGCGTGGGAGGGAATGGAATGCTGGCGTCACATATGTTTGTTGCCCCTGAAGGCTCTAAGAAGGGGGCGGGCGGTGGGGGAGTAGACTGTTGAATCCTTGGTGAGGCAATCTCAGAACCCACCGCACCCTGAGTTTTACACAAGAACCCCAAAGGTTCTTCAGGTTTCCTTCCCACACTGGTGAACCCAGCTTGGCTGCTGCGTTCCTTCAGTTCAGCCTGTGTCTCCCTGACATTTGGAGCTGGGCTTCCTGAGTCAAGGCTAGGATAGAAGCAACTGCACATCTCCTACTTTGCGACGTGCACACACGCACATGTACACAAGGGCTGTCCCCATGCCTGTCATACCAACACAAGGCTCAAAATAAACTGCAGCCGCCGAGGAAGGGAAAATCCCATTTGTGACAGGAACTCACAGTGGCCCCCAGATCACAAGCTGTAGGGTCGGAACCACGTGCAGACCGCTAGGATGTAGGGGCTCTTAGGCAATGGAGACGACCTTGCTTTAACTTCCTCAAGGGTTCCTCCAAGAGAGTGTCCCAGTCCCTGGCGCAGCACAGCTTTTCGGGCAGCAGGCTCGTGAAGGGAAAGGGAACTGATGAACCGAATGTGCTGACGCTAACAGGGCTATTTCAATCGGGAACTGGTTTTGGTGGCAGCAGGCTGTCAGTCCACATCTTCAAACCATGAGTTCTTAAGCAAGGCAATTTCCTTCTTCCTTGAAGGCCACTGTTTATCTATGGGCTGGAACTATGGGTTTACTGAAAATGGCCAGTTTCAGCAAAATGACCAAGACGACTGGGTTGGTGTAATTTGTCTCCCATCTCAGAGGTCAGCTGATATAAGGCATTATGGTAAAGGACTGACTACCAGGTAACATTTTTGGGGATGACTAGTACTTTCTGAGCAGGAGGCTCAATACCTTACCTACATTATCTCTATGAGGGAGATGTCATGATGATGCCAATTTTCTAGAGAAGGAAGCTGATCAACAGGGAGACTCAGTGATTACCCGAGGTTGCTTAGCAAGTGGCAGAGTAAGGACTTGATCCCAGGTGTCAAACTAGTCACTTCAGCCATTTAGAAGGTACCACAACAATGACCACTCATTTCCCCCTCTGGAAGAGAAAACTCATTGGGCTGCCTTACCCCATTTTCTAAATATTCTACTCATTTTCTTTTCCACGTTAAACTATAATATTTAATGTCTTATTCAGAGTCAACTGTACCTGACTAGAAAAGCATATTTGATTAGCGTTCTCTCCCTGTTGTTGGGAAACTCTTAGTCATATGATAGGTTTCTCGAAACTGATACCGAAGAAAAATAAATCTCCAGATTCTGTAGCTTTTCAACTGAAAATATGTCAAATAACCTGAGTTGCCAAAATCATGACTGGCTTTCCTTCTGTGACTATAATCTCCACATCTGGTTCACCTTCTTTGCCAGAAGAACATTATCATATGTCTTTTGTGTATATCTTAGGATGTTGCTGTGTTTTATGACATTGCCAAGTGGAACTGCTATGTTAATCATCATTACAATCCCATTGATAATTGCATTAGTGCTTTTCTCAATGTTAACTGCACAATAAAAAATAAAGCAGCAGAAGGCAAGTGTGGGAGAGTCAGAAGAGACCCACAGGAGGCAACCAGCCCATTTTCTCGTCTGTACTGCACTGCAGATATTACTATAGTTGTGAGATGCATGCCGAGACAGCAACCACAGTTATCATTTACCCGTACCTACTACATGCCAGATGTGATTCCAGGCGCTTTACATGATAAAATTCTCTTAATCATCTCAACAGTATGAAGCTGGATACTATTACCGCCCTCATTTTACAGAGGATGAAACTGTGCTCACATCTGTACAGCTAGTAAGTGGTGGGGAGGATTCAAACCCTCACAGTCCAGCCCCAGGGCCTGCTCCAGCCTTGCCCATGATTCTGAAAGGCAGTCCAGGCTGGGAGTCCCTGTTCTAGCTGACTTCCCATGGCAGCAGCTGAGTCTGATCCCAGCAGTGGATTATTCTAACATCCATAGTCAAGGATGGCCCATAAAGTTTTCATGACATTACCATAGACACATCTTGTTTATGAAACAGCGTCACAGTACAAATACAAGAGTCACGTATTAAGCATTTTTTTTAGAGTCGAAGATTTTTATCAGCATTTTAAGATTTTATCACCATCGCTCTTAAGGAAAGTGACATACCTAAGGTGACACGCTTAGTCATAGGTCAGTACTTGGACAAACACTCCTTCTTACGTCCTGGAACCTCAGAACCTAGTGCCTCTCCTAGACAACACTGGCCTCCTGTCAGACCAAGCATCTTTGTAAGTGGACACAGCTCTCCAGGGCCATAGGGAACACAGCACCCGCTTCGCAGCAGCCCTGCCTCTAAATTAAAAACAGCACAAGACACGTGGACTTAAAATAAAAAAGACAACAAATACAAACAGCACAACAGAAACAACAAAAATAATAATAAAATAAATGGTGGAAACACCTCGAGGGTATAAACATTTCTCTAAACTGATCATCAAGTTCCTTCTTGAAAGAGGCAAGTGCCTGCCAGCAGGAACCTAACACTTATTATTATTCTGTGTTCTCTTTCTGCATGACTGAAAGGTTTTTCGATTCCCATCCCTATCAAAAGAATAGCTCCCCCCCATCCGAGACAATCACAAAGTTTAAAAGCAGCTAACTCTCACTTCAAAAAAAAAATTTTTTTTTAATAAAAACTCCAAAACCCATAGGGGTTGTAAAACAGCTTTGTGTGGAAGAAGGGCAAGTTTTCTCTTCAGAGAAGCTCATTTCAGAGGGTTGGGCAAAGAGAGAGATGATGATGGGGTGGGGGGCAGGGAAGGGTGGGAACGCAGAAGAAGGGGAGGCGGGATAGGAGGAGATAAAGGAGGAAGAATCCCTGGCTTTAAAAAGCAACATTGTCCAGAGAGGTGAAAGGGAACAGATGGCCGTGGAGAATGTGGCCCTCAAAGCCCCGAAGAAAGGGGCGATGCTGACAGATCTTGCTGTTTCCCATTGATGCCTGAATGTTCTAGTGTGGGGAGCCGAGGCCAGTGCAGGGGCGGGAAACAGACCTCTGTTCCCAGCGGCTCGCTGGGGCACCAGCGGCGTGGAGGATCACTGAGAAAAAGAGCAGGCGGAGGGGGCGGGGAGGGCAAGCAGCTGTGGCCGCAGAGGGCAGGACGGCCGTGGGGGCGTGCGGGTTTCCACAGCCTTCTCTTTTGGCCTGGCCAGGAAAGGTCAGCCCAGCACTGGTCTTTGCCCTGGCAGAGGTGAAGGAAAGGACAGTGGCTGGGGCCCAGTGTCTCAGCATCCTCCCCCACCCCCAAAGGCACTGGGGGAGGCCTGCCTGGGACCAAATAGATACCTTGGGAGAGGGAAATGAAGAAAATATTCCAAATGCTTTTAGAGGATTGAAACTACAGTAAACAAGAAATCTAGGTCTTTGAAAGAGGTCAGAGAATCCTGCCAAGTAAATCCCATATGATTTCAAGGAGTCTCAGGGCAGAGAAGATTTGCTGAGGAAATCCAGCAGGAGTTGGGGGGCAGACTCAGGAAGGAGCCCAGAGATCTGAGTCTGCCCCCAAAGAGGTACCAAGTGGGGCTTCGCTGGACACAGTGGGATGACAGGAGGAGAGGAGGGACCTTTGGCACCCAGGGGGTGTGTGTGTGTGTGGGGGTGGGTGTGTGGGGGTGGGTGGGTGTGTGATAGGCACCAGGATGGGCTCACTGCTGGTGGATGTTATTGGAGACTCACAAGTCACCATGGAGCGATGCTGGTATAGGCACCTCTGGTCTCCTGGGAGTGTTAACCCCTGCATATGGAGGCCTGGATAATTGGTTTAAGGAGCTAAGGGTTTGCGGAAGCAGCGACTGCAAAAATGCCCATAAACTTCAGGGCACAAAGATGCATCCTTTAGTATACTTTCCTTAATATAACTCTGATCAAGAAAATTTCTATTCCAAATGACCCCTTGAAGTCTCCCTACAGCCTCTAGAGGATGATGAAAGAATTCAGCCCTGCTCCTACCCAATGAGGAGGGAGCCACATTCTTCTTGGCTCACTGTCCTGTTGGCCCACAGAGACCTGCACAAGCTCAAAACATTTCTCTGGTTTTGATTTGCCTCTCTCTTCTGCCCTGACTCAGAAAATGAGAACTGAACTCAAGCCTAAGGATCTTGAGACAGTGGGGCATGAGTTTGGGGAAACAGACCAGAATCATTATTTGGAAACATTCCTACACATCTAAGACCCCCACAAATACCTCTCATCTAACCTCCAGTGGGAGTTGTTGTTTAGTCACAGTGTCCGACTCTTTGCAACTCCATGGACTGTAGCCCACCAGGCTCCTCTGTCTGTAAGATTTCCCAAGCAAGAATCCTGGAGTGGGCTGCCATTTCTTCCTCCAAGGGGATCTTCCCGACCCAGGGATCGAACCCGTGTCTCCTGCATTGGCAGATGGACTCTTTACACTGAACCACCAGAAAGCCCTCAGTGGGAGTAAGAGAAGTTAAAAGGTGGCTCTAAATATATTTAGTGACCTGGCACAGTCATCTTAACCTGGGCTAGGTCTCCGTTTCCCCAGGAAAGAGGATGTGGCAATGGCTATCCAGCCATACTGCACTGTGCATATACTGAGTTACTGAGAAAATTCCCATGGAGCAGTGTAATAAAAAAAGATCAACCATGATGAAGACTTTGCCTTTTTATTTCCCAGCTTCATCCAAATTGCTCCCCAGGCGCTTTAGATTTAGAAAGCTCCACTAATCAACCTTATAAACAGCAGCCCAGCCACTACACAGAAATGACTTTGTATAGCTCCTAAGTGAATTTACCCCTGGGGATAGAAGATGCCCAAGGCTTTAACAATTACAACAGAACACAGCCTCAGGAGGAGAATAGAAGACAAGTACGCTTTGACATCCCAATTGAAACTCCAGGCTGAAGCCGCCATAGAAGAATGTAATTACCTTTCCTAGTTTGACGGTACTCTAAAGAAACTGGAGAAGTGGAATACCTATTAGGTCCCCACTAATCCTCCTCCTAAATTCAAAGCAGGGTGAGTCCCTGGAATTCATTTCTGGGTATTCTTACTCTCTGCTATTGTTAAACAGCTCAATTGATAAGTGCTTGCAGCTAATAATGCTTTCTACTGAGCCCACCCCCTCCTCTTTCCCAGCCGCTCAAAGCACTTTACAAATATCACCTCATTATTCTTTACAACACTCAAGTGAGCCTGATAGGTGGAAAGGTTCATTATCTTCTCCTTACCAATAGGGGAAATAGACAAAGGAAGAAGTGACTCATTTGAGCCAACAAAGCAGGGGCAGAACTGGAACTAAAACTCAGCCGTCTTCTAACGGGACATGTCCTATGTCAGCCTGGAAAGCTGTTTTGCTGATGGGGCAGGATTTTCTGGCCATGGGCAGTGTTGTAATCAACAGGTCCACAGAACTGCTGGAGGAAGTAGGACAAGAGTCGACTGGAGAAGCCCCACGGGGGTGGTCCTAACTGGTTTGGATAAGTCATTTCACCTCTGATTTTCAACGTTCTCTACGGGAAATTGAGGGGTTTCCGAGAGGATCTTTAAGGTATCTTCCAGCTCACTGGGCTTCCCTGGTGGCTCAGACAGTAAAGAATCCTCCTGCAATGCAGGAGACCCGGGTTTGATCCCCATATCAGGAAGATCCCCTGGAGAAGGAAATGGCAACCCACGCCAGTATTCCTGCCTGGAGAATTTCATGGACAGAGGAGCCTGATGGGCTACAGTCCAGGGGATCGCAAAGAGTCGGACACAACTGAGCAATTAGCACTTTTACTTTTCTTTCCAGCTCCATAGATCATGAGTGGAGTGAGAATTTCAAAAGAGGGCCTCTATGTTTCACCGGCCCCTTGTGACAATCTGAGCTTCATTTTGCTTGTAAGTCTGAAATAGCACCCTTGTCTCCTCATAGAGCCTCTGTGTCATCCAATATCCTTCCAAACGACAGTGGCATCAAATCAGTCTTCCAGGTGGGAGATGCGAGAGGTAGTCCTGGAACATCAAGGCTAAGGACTAAAGAGATGGAGGGAGGCAGGGAACAGGAAGAAGCCTGGAAAGATTATCAAAAAAAAGAATTGGCAAACAACATTTCGAGTTTGCCCAGGGCTTACCGAGGGATACTCCTTACATTCCAAGAAAACTATGACAAGTCGTTCAAAGTTTAAGAAGGCTCCAAGGAAATAGCATTTGCTTTAGTTTTTCTAAATACAGGGTTCACTTGCCAACCCTAAAAGCCATGTGAACAATGCCCTCAATGTACCCTGCAGTGGTGGTTTTCCATTTAAAGAGAATTTCATTTTAATGAAATAACATTAGTGTGCCTTCAAGTTAATTAAAACAGGATTTTACAGGTGGCTTCATAGTTTATAATTTGTGTTGCTTGAGTCAGATATGTCTAAGCATTTAGAAAACCCGAAGTATTTTATCTCTCTGATCTTTTATACTTTCTTTTCAAGAATGATGCTTTGATACTCTTTGTCACAAAGAGGGTTGGAGAGACAGGACTTTTAGTAAAATCAACATTTGTTTGCAGGAGAAGCAGCCCCCGCAACCAGAATAATGACCTTGGAAAGAGTCTTGGGTGATGGGCTGATTACAATGACTGGATATAAAGGACTGACTGTGTAGCCGCCAGAAAGAAACACATTTTTGTAATATCTCAGTTGTTTCTATTGGCCTGGCCTTCCTTGCATTCGCCATGGGAACTGAGTCAACAAGTTTGCTTGCTTTTATTTCACTGATTGCAGCACATTCTTTTTTTTTCCCCCCCCTCCACATACAGGGAAAAAAGAGTAAAGAACAAATGAAAGTCAAAGACTTGACGATGCAAAAAAAAAAAATGGGTATAATTTTATTTATCTTCATATCCAGCTGCAAAAGTGACTAGCTGCAAGCTTTATTCCATCTGCTCTCTCTGAGGACCTCAGCCTGACCTTGTGGAACCTTCTTTCTGGGAAGTTAAAGAATTTCCAGGATTAGCTCAAGCCTGGAGGCTGCCAACTGTGACAATCTACAAAGCCCTCTTAGGTAATGATTCAGACGCCACTTCTGCTCAAGGCCAAGATGGTCCCTGATGAATTGGAAATATTCTAATTTCCTGGACCTAGACCATAAAGCAAACTGACCCCGGAAGAATTACAGAAGGGAAGTTCAATATGTCTGCATACTAAAGCCTCAAGCACAGATATATCTGTGACAACAGAAATGTAATTGAACTTGAAAAGCAGGAGTTAAGAGGTCATCAGAATTAAATTTAGAAAAGAATACTGGAAGGGAGGGGAGGAGGAAGGGAGGGAGGGAAAGAGGGACGAGAGAGGGAGTGAAGGAAAGCTTTATAAATTTAATAGCAATTGATCTTCATCACCTGATTCTGGAAGAAGGCATTTTCTGAATATCTCCTGAACTGAACGTTTGAATTCTCCAGAAGAAGGTCAAGTTTCCAGTGCCAAGCAGGTAAAAAGCCAAATATCTCTCCCCATTATAATCCCAAGGTGAGGAAAGGGGAAGAATGGATTAATGTTCTCAGTTTATCCTTGAACGGCCCAGAGAAGTGTATGGCTTTGGATCCTACTAAGGATAGTACTAGTATAATGTAGCCTAGAGCTCACCCTAACCACTCCTCTGACATGTCTTTCCCTGTATCTCCTGAACAGTACAGACATCTGGGTAGGTAACAGAACAATAAAGTGAGCTTCCAACTTTATTCTGTGATGAACTCATGCTGTGACTTCCTTGGATTCAGTTTCTCGACTTGAAAAATGAAGGAGTAGGATTAGAGGGCCTCTAATCCCTTCTCCATCTCTAATATGCCCTAAAACTACTGTATCTCTGCGTAGATTGGCTCCAGCATTTTCCCCAGCCATACTATATTTTCTATGTTTGTAGTTTTATCCAGTGCTGGTCCCTAGGGGTGCCTTACAGTGTCTGAGGAGTCTCAGGTCAGGAATTCAAGCTTTCCTGGCCACTTTTCTTCACTCCTACAGAAGAAAGGTAAAGTCAGAATACCATTGTTCCAGGTGACCTCACTCAGGAGAACCTGCTGGCATATGCCAGTGGATACATTCCAAATGGGAAAGGATGAAGACCCAAATGGGGAGATTCATCATGGAAATAAAAACTACAACAGGGTAAGTTCTCTATGCTAACATCTAGGAAATCAATGGGTAGCTTTTGAAATAAATGACTAGAGCTTCAGGGCTCAGATGTTTCCAATACCCAAGATTTGCTGTCTAGTTTATGACCCAGCTCATCAACTATCTCCATGACAATGGGTTTCCACAATGTTAGTTGAGGAAATTTTAAATGGTCAGCAACTCCAAGGAACTTTTCATTCAAAGATATTAAACATGTTATGTAAGTATTATTTCTTATGATCTCAAACAGATGTGGCAATGAGATTCTCCATTTGAGAAATAGAGGACATTTTATCGATTTACCTAGGATAAGAGTGTAAGGACTAAACCAGAGACTCCAATAAGTCACTCACAGGATTACCTGGATTCCGAATGGGTTATCAGAAAACCTGGATTTAAAAGAGTAGAGAGAAATTTAGAAGATTCATTGAGAAACAAGAGGTCCAATTCAATCCTGAGTATCTGATTTCCCTGGTGACTCACTGGTCCATTTGCTTACTATCTTTATTTAGAAGTCTTTTGGAGGCCTGATCAGATCTATCAAAATGACTAATACAGATAATAATGTGTGTTCCTGATTTTTAAAAGGTAAGTTTTCATTTTTCTATATTACCTTTCAGGTCAATTCAGAATGCAACCTCAAGACAGACCAAGGTTTAGAATACTTTGGTAGATCTGATATATTAAACAAAAAAGCAAATCATGAAGTAGTATGTGCACAATGGTCTAATTTTTGAAAAAAAAATGTACATAAGTATTATATGCATAGAAAAGTGGATAAAATTATAAACACTGATATTTTACATTATCTTATGGAATGCCTTTGTGATTTTTATTTTCTTTTTTGGTTATATTTTCTATTGGTACCTATAGCAACATGGATAAATTTTATAAACATAATGTTGAGCAAAAGGCAACATTACCAAAGAAAATTTATTATATGATTCTGTTTATATGAAGTTTAAATACAGGCAAAACTAATCTATGTTTGTAGAAATCTGGATGGTGGTTACCTTTGGTGGAGGCGTTTGGGGTAGTGATAGAAATGGGGAGCTTCCAGGATATGTTAATGTCCCTTTTTCTTACTTTGATGTGGTTATACATGTGTGTTTACTGCAAAAGTTCACAGAGTTGTCCACTTATGATGCATACACTTTTTTGTTTGTATTATGATGCACTTTTAAAGTTACTGAAATGAAAACCAAACCAAGCTAAACCAAACCCACATCCAGAGGCTTCCTTACACACACACACACACACACACAGTCAAGAAGTCGAGAGAAACGGCAATTCTTTTTGGGTGGGGAGAGATACTTCAAACTGAACTTTAGGTATACGACTGTCTCCTTTGGATGGTGGTGATCCCAAGGAGAAGACGGTAGTATCCCCGTAGCTCCATCTCTGAGGAAGGGGCCTGGAACCAGGCTCCACAAAAGCAGGAAGAGAAATTCAAATCTGCGTCACAGAAGGGTCCTGATCTGTTGATGGTGACTCTGGAAATCCAGGTTTTCATTTGACTCAGCCTCACTATAAGGCTTGATGAATCAGCCTGGACCAGATGCGGCCACACTGGGAGGTGCACTTCCCGCACTGAGCGTGCATTCATAAAAACAAGCGAAAGTGACTATATTTGCTAGAAGAGAGGCTCTGTGAAGGCCAGGACCTCATATCCCCAGCGCCTAATGCAAGTCCTGGCACAGAATAGAGGCTCAATAAATATTTTTGAAGTGAGGGAGTGTATAAATCCACTTTCAAAAAGAGGAAACTGTTACAGCTCAAGTAGAAGTTACCATGAATGGTAAACAAAAAGGAAAAAGATGTAGTAAGATGACATATATTTAGTGATTTGTGTCTCTGTCCCTTCAGTGTGCCTCAAGGAAGCCAAGTCAGGAGTGGGGAGGTTTGTGTTGCTGTAGTTTTTTGGTAAAGCCATTTAGAAAAGCACTGTCCAATAAAAATACAATATAGCCCACAAATATAATTTAAAATTTTGTAATAGCCACATGAAAAAAAGAAAAAGTTAAAATAAACGTGGATAATATATCTTATTTAGTATGTCTACAACATTATCAGATCAACATGAAATCAATATGAAAATTAAGATATTTTACATTATTTTCCCTAATACTAAGTCTTTGTGATCCAGTGTATATTTCACACATATAGTACATTTCAAATGCTTAATAGCCACATGTGTCTAGTGACTATTGTATCAACAATGCAGGTCTAGGGGCATATCCATTTGGTGGAAGTTCTTTTACAAAGATGAACAGGGTATGTGTGTGTGTGTGTGTAAAACTGCCAGAGAGAAAGAGGAAAAAACTCACACTGACTTGATGGTGTTTAATACCAGCTCCATCTGTTCCTGAAATCAGCTATGTTCCAGTTTTTAGTTCCTATAGATACACCAGTATCCTTTGAGAATTTCCACTTTCTGCTTAAGCTACTTCAAGGATGGTTTCTGACACTTGGAATAAAAAGAGTCCTAACTTATAAAGATAAATATAGGGAAAACACACCCATGTGTGCATCCTGCTTTAGAGGCACAACATCTGTCAAAGAGTTGACACTAAATCAGCATTGTTGAATTTATAAATCAAGAAATAAAAGCATTAACAAAAATTTAATTCTGAAAGTTTTTTTCTATTACTTGCTGTAGGTTGCACCATCAATTTGTATACCACTTTTGAGAACAAATGAACCAAAGTCTTGTTCTAGCTTGAAGTATTCCAGGTGCATTTTAACTGTAAATTCTGAATCAAACAGGAGTTTAATAAGGTGCAGGCACTACAAGTTACCTGGATACCATCCATCTGAGACTGCTGCAATGTAAAAGAAATGAAAAAACAGCCTTTCTATCAGCCAACATCCCTCCTACTTCATCTCAGGGTTTGTCTTTCTGCCAACACACATTTATTTCTGTGTGTCTTTGGTTAAACATGGAACTGGAATTTGAGGGGAATGGGTCGAGAGCTTAACTTCACTGAGGTTAATTTCATTCTGCTATAGGTCCAGACCTGAACAGGAGAGGTGATATCAATGTAGAGTTTTATCTGGATTTTAATTTTCCCATGTCACAAACCAGTCTTTGGGCATCCTAAATGCATATGTGGTCCCAGGTCCCAGGACATTTCGGCAGGCAACTACTGCCAGGAAGGTGGAAAGGCACAACTAAATGAGAGGCTAAAACAATCACCCTCCCGTTGCTTGATGGGAAACCCTCCTGGGGTGAGGAGAGAGAGAATTCTATAATGAAGGTTTCTGGATTGGCTTTCAAACCCTCTAATGCTAAAGGCACATGTCATCCAGGGAGACTGGAGGAGACGGTAAAGGCCAAAGAGTTCTAGGCAGTATCAGGGCAGAGAGTCAGAAAGGACCAAAAAGAGCAAGCTCTCCATCACCTCCTGCTGTTAAAATTCCCTGATGAGCCCTGCAGGGACTGAACGTGGGAGGAAGTCTGTAGAATTCTCTGTAACTCCTGCCATCCCAAGAGGTGTGAGCTATTGAGTGCCAAGGAGAGAAGTGGGGAACGGTATGTTATTGCTACATTTGTCTATGTCATAGGCTTGTAAAGGCTTTATATCCTGTGTAGATCATTCATCATTTGAATTGGGAACTTAACCCAATTGTCTGTGGAGTTGTTCCTGATTTGCCCTGGTTGAAAGGGTTAAGCAGGTCAAAGAATACTTAACCTCTAATATTTGAATTTTCTGCTCGTGATGTGTAGGAGAGACACTTAGCAGATGGAGGCCCCAGCCAGAAAGCAGGGGCTTCTGGCTTCCGAGAAGAACAAGAACTTACGTGTGGCCTTACGCAAGTCCCTGCTTTTATCTCAAAGTTTAAATTTGTAAAAAACAAGGGGCAACAAAAACTTTCCAAATATACAGCCCTAAACGTTAATAAGAGCACATCTGAAGAACCTACAAATTCTGGAAACAATGCTGAGGAAATAGGCAGATTAAGGGGCCACAATAAGTAACCACATTACGTGGCTAAAAGCACAGACTCTGGAGCTGAGCTCTGGGTTTCAGCTCTGGCTCTGCTACTTACTAGCTGTGTGCCTTTGGACAAACTACTTAATCTCTCACTGTCTCAGTTTCCTCGTCTGTAAATCACAGAGGACATCAGTAATCAAAAAGTAAGTGAAAATGTTAGCTGTTTAGTTGAGTCAGACTCTTTGCGACCCCATGACTGTAGCCTTCCAGGCTCCTCTGTCCATGGAATTCTCCAGGCAAGAATTCTGGAGTGGGTTACCATTCTGTTCTCCAGGGGATCTTCCCAACCCAGGGCTTGAACCCAGGTTTCCTGCACTGCAGGCAAATTCTTTACCAACTGAGCCACGAGGGAAGTCCATCTGTAATCATCAGATCAGATCAGATCAGTCGCTCAGTCGTGTCCGACTCTTTGCGACCCCATGAATCGCAGCACGCCAGGCCTCCCTGTCCATCACCAACTCCCAGAGTTCACTCAGACTCACGTCCATCGAGTCAGTGATGCCATCCAGCCATCTCATCCTCTGTTGTCCCCTTTTCCTCCTGCCCCCAATCCCTCCCAGCATCAGAGTCTTTTCCAATGAGTCAACTCTTCGCATGAGGTGGCCAAAGTACTGGAGTTTCAGCTTCAGCATCATTCCTTCCAAAGAAATCCCAGGGCTGATTTCCTTCAGAATGGACTGGTTGGATCTCCTTGCAGTCCAAGGGACTCTCAAGAGTCTTCTCCAACACCACAGTTCAAAAGCATCAATTCTTTGGCGCTCAGCCTTCTTCACAGTCCAGCTCTCACATCCATACATGACCACAGGAAAAACCATAGCCTTGACTAGATGAATCATAGGTACCATTAAATGAGTTCATATATGTTAAATGCCCAGAGCAGTGTCTGGCAAGATTAGTAAATTTTACTACTAACAAGCACAACATACTTTCATTTTCAGAGCTGAAAAAGACTTCACAAAATATTGAGCCCTCAGAAAACACCTTTTCACAGGTGAGAAAACCAAGGGCCAGAGAGGTCAAAATAAGTGAACAGAAATGACTCGCATAGCCCAACCAGTCTGTCAGCAGAGACAATGACATTCTTGAAAAACTAGTCTCAAAAAGTTCCATAAGTATCATCATTGGATGTTCTTAATGCTGGACTAGGACCAGAAATGAGATATTTCTGTCCTCCTGGTTACTCCTCCTCAGTACTGTCCTGGGGGACAAATAAGGGCTCACTTGTTCTTAGTTGCCCAATGGGCTCTTGTGCCCCTCAGCATTTTCAGAAAGGATGAAAGACCATTTGGTTGATAGTATGTAGTGCCATCAAACTTCCAAGATGGTCAGCCTGAAATTGCAGTTGCCTTGGGCTGTGGCACGGTGGGGGTGAGGGCAGATGCAGGGAACAGGGTGCTAGTGAATAAAAGGCCAAAGAGTCTTCTGGAAAGGTGCAGGCCTGGCAAGCTGCCCACTGTGGAAGGCAGTAGCCAGCTGACAGGAGAGTCAGGCTAAGCAGTTCCACTATCTCCTGGAGATCTGGATCAAGCTCATAGCCAGGGGAAGTGGGGATTAACACAATGTGGTGTCCGAGCTAATGAGTTAGCAAAACAGAGACAGATGGCAATTGCAGTAACTTAACTCTCCCATCTCTGTTTGCAATGTGCTCCCACTAGCTTCTCCTCTGTCCTCGCGCTA
>NW_011494811.1:3375146-3378357 GCF_000754665.1 Bison bison bison
TCCTCTTTCCCCCCGCTATCTAACTCTACCCGGCCCCCTTGGCTCATCTCAAAAAATCATAGTCACAGAGAAACCATCCTGTGTGAAAAAAAAAAAAAAAAAAAGCTGTAACAGGACTTTCTAAATATAACTGTCACCCACAAGTGGGGTATAGGGTGAGAATGTCTTTCAGACAGCTTTGGAGAGATACTGACCTTTGGTTCTAAAGGAAAAGCAAAGTTAATTTTATTGAATTCTTGTTATTTTATACTTGACATATGATTCCTCATAACAACGGCTTAAAAGGCACACAGTTGCAAACGAGAATGCTCAGAAGGGTATAATTTATAACTTGGGGATGAAAACAAGAAAAGGGAACTTTTATTCTGAACGCAAAATAAGTTTCCTTTAGTCAGACCTATAGACTGTGGAACAGTTTCCTTCATGGGCATTTATCACATGTGATAACTGATGCTTGCATGCTTAGACCAGACCTTGCCACTTTGGGAGGCAAACAGCCACTTTACAAGTTATTTTCCACACTGTACTTCTTGTAGGTTTTTTTTTTTTTCTGCTTCTTTTTCACTGGTCATTGTTTCCAGGTGGTAATGTGGTGTCAGCTGCTCAGAGACTCACCTGGCATTGAGGCCAGCTGAGATTGAGCCCTACTGGAAAACCTGCCTCATACTTTTGAAAATCGGTTCATTTTTATAATAATCTCTTTAGTAACACAATTCCAGTATGTAAACAATAGAAGAGCTTCAGAAAGAAAAAGAAGCTTAAAAAAATCCCTGATTTATGTATTTTGGTAAATGTCCTCCACACCAGCTATTCCACCTCTATTTCATTCAGTAAGGTAAATAAGAGGCTTAAAAAAGTTCATTTAAACGTCACTGATGCAAATGGGTTTTGCTTTTGCAAAGTGAAAAGCTGACTCATGAGAAGAAACTTAAGTGGTCACTGAATTATTCAATAGACCAGGCACCTAAATAGAGACATTGAGAAAGAAGCCTATATCCCCAAATTTGCCTACCCAGTGACCCTCTGGGGGCTCCTTGCTCACCTCTGTCTTAGAAGAGGACCTTGGGACGGACATAGTGAAAGCAATCACCTCTAAGGATCTGCAGCTTGTCAGCCAGCGGGGTCAATTCCAGACCAAAGGATACCTGGGAAAATACTTATATTCTACCCTTCATCATATGCCTAATAATTAGAAGCAGTAAAATATGCCTGTAGAGATCTTGAACACTGGGTACAGAAAGCACTGCTCTGAGGGAACCAAATATAACCTTTTTGGAAGTGGAACTTCATGGTGGAACACACTCTGCAACCCTAAGGGTCAGCTGTCTTTCATGGGAAGTAACTAGGCACAACTTCCTTGTAAAAAGAGGAGGATATCCTGAAGGAGTGGAACTGGTAAATGATCAGCATCTAGTTCAGTTACATTCCCTGCACTCTACACCATGGGGCTTCTCAGCCTCAGCACTGTTGGCATGTTGGCTGGGTAAGCCTTGGTTGTGGGGCTGTCTCATACATTATAGGATGTTTAGCAGCATCCTCCAGAAGTATCCCCCTCCAGTTGTTGGAAACAAAATGACTTCACACATTGCCAAACATCCCTGGAGTGGCAACATTACCCCAGCTTGAGAATAACTGGTACATTCGCACACAAGGTAGAGCTAAAATTCTGAAAAAAGCTTGAATGGGAGACTTAATATAAACTTACAGCCAATGCTCTGAAAAGTTAAGTAACTAGCTTGTGATATATATCTTTATCTTGCTTAATAAGAATCCAGCTCATAAGCATCCAAAGAGAATGAAATACTGAAGGAGAACCAGGACCAAATGACAGAGCATTGATTACTTTCCAAAGGGGAGATATTTTAGATCTATAAAGGATACATGTATATGTATGGCTGAATCCCTTTGCTGTTCACTCGAAACTATCACAACATTGTTAATGGGCTATACTCCAATACAAAATAAAAAGTTTAATTTAAAAAAAGGGGGAGACATTTAAGAGCAAATTAAGTATTAACTGATTTCCACCCCCCCCCAGCTGATTTCTTATCTAGAAAGAAGAATCAGAGGAAACTAAAGGAATATAAGAAATATAAACAAGGCCATCTGGTATCAGAAAGAATAGTGATCTGAGTCTAACGACCAATAGGGCTGGGCTCACTTGAGCCAGAAAAAGCCATGTGACACTGTGCTGCTGATTTCACAAGAGGATTTTTTTCCCCCACTTGTCTCTAAGAGTCCTTTCAAGCTTTTACCATGTCACCTTCACATCCTAGGAAGCTCTCAACGTACCATCAGTAGGATATGTCTTTAAAGTGTTTTTTGGAGTAACCAGGATACTTTTATGCTGATCCAATCTGTGAGATGCCTGGTCCAAGTTAAAGCTAGATAAGGGAATACAACCTCAAAATCTTCATTTCGTTCATACAGGTGAGCAAATCAACTATACTGAGTAGCATCTAAAGAGTATTAAGTTCTGCATTCTCTTGGGACTGACAAAGTATCATCTGCAATAGCTATTCTTTCAGTGTATGAATGAAGGAATGATTTTGGAACCTAATTACAGGGAAACTCTATGGCATTTAAACAGAAATTCACCATGATCGATTTAATGGAATTAGAAAATAAAACTGTGTTGCTTTAAGTGAAACTCATATTACCAAAATTCTTCTAAAGAACAGGTAAAAATATATATCCTAGGGATGACTACCTGGTAAAGTGAAAAGGTGAGAATTCTGGTGGCCCAGATTCTAACTAGCTAACGAGCTGTGTGATCCTAAAAGTCCCTTACTGTCAATGAGACTTGGTTTCCTCATCCAAAATAAGAAGTCACTTTCAGCAGCTAAATCTGGCGATTGACAGGATAAAGAAAAGATAATTTACAGAAAAGCTGGAAAAAATGAAGGACTTAAACATAAACATGATTTCATGGCTTAGGTTCCACTCTTTTTATTTAGAATCCTATCAACAGATGCTGGTTAAATGGACTCTGTTGGTCAGATCTAACTTAAAATGACTGAAGTGTTCGCCTCATTTATTTTCACAAGACTAGAGTCACTGCCCTTTCAAACTGAAGGTTGCCTCACGTGGGTTTCCACAAACACAGCCTCAGTGGCTGCTACTGCTGCTAAGTCGCTTCAGTCGTGTCCGACTCTGTGCGACCCCTGAGACGGCAGCCCACCAGGCTCCTCCGTCCCTGGGATTCTCTAGG
>NW_011494811.1:3378457-3398304 GCF_000754665.1 Bison bison bison
CATTTCCTCCTCCAATGCATGAAAGTGAAAAGTCAAAGTGAAGTCACTCAGTCGTGTCCGACTCTTAGCGACCCCATGGACTGCAGCCTACCAAGCTCCTCTGTCCATGGGATTTTCCAGGCAGGAGTACTGGAGTGGGGTGCCATTGCCTTCTCCCAGCCTCAGTGGAGGGAGAATTAAAACATAGTTTTCCTCCTGCAATTCAAGTATTCTAACCTAACACCGAGAACCCTGAGACTGCAACAAAACATGTGGGTTAAGTTTTCACTGCAGTGTCACTGGAGGGGCTGTGCCAGCCCAGCTTCTGAGGAGCATGGCACAGACATAGCTCAGAGACTTGGCTTTTCTCAGTTTCTTTTTCAACTGATGACTCTCTGTGACGGTAAAAGCCAGTGATCCTACTCCACCCCCCACCCCCATCTCTCTGTGGGGAATTATAATGTGATTAAATACTCTTAATTATACACACACACTGACATCCTGAGGAAACTGATGAAAACTGCCTGGCAAAAAGTACAGGTGTATATTAACTCTAACCATCTGGGGCCTGCTGGGGCACTAACCACAATCCTTGGCTTTTACTCCCCAAGTGAGATGTCATTCCAAGACCATGTGTGTGGTCAGTTAATCATGTGTGTTTCAGTTTGGCTGGGTGACCACGCTCTGCAATTTCACTCTGGTCCCCTCACATCCTTAGCTTTTCAATATGACCGACAACTGCTGTCAGAGAGGAATAATCGGGAGGCAAAGGAGCCTCCTCATTGACCAGCTGGAGCCGGACCCATTCCACACAGTTCCCAGAAGCTACTTAGAAGCCCACTTTAGCACAAGAACATCTCCAGAACCCTGGGGCTCCGAGAAAGAAGTAATTTAAGAAAATGACAGCAAAAGAAAAAAAGAAGCCTGGAATTTCAGGAAGTGGTTCCAGGAACAATGAGTATATAAAAAAGAAGTGGAATCACTTTTTCCAGGCAATCCACTTTCATAGACAATGCAATCATATGACAATAACCAGCATTTATGAGTCTGTGAGTGAACACTATATGTTTATAGACACCACAACAGCCGCCAACAGCGGAAGAGGGTGACTAGATCCCTTTGTGACCAGGAGACTCCCTGGTCAGCCTGCTATAACTTCACCACACCCTTGGGAGCCTAGCTTACCAGCCCAGAGAGAGCTGCCTTGATTGAAACGTGATGTCCCTGGTCACTAATAGTTCTCTTGGAAAGCAGAGGGAAAGCAGCCAAACCACACCACGGAAGGAGCACACCAAACATCTCTCCCCTCTCCACTCAGACATAGCCTGACCACAGAAACCGTCTTCCCACCAACTGCTCTGCTTTCCTCCTCATCTTCTAACTCAGTTCCACTGATCTGCCTTTCCACGTACTCTTCACACATATCCATCATTTCTCTCCTCTCCCTATGGTGGGAGTTGATTATTTCAGTCAGCTCCAGGCAAAGTGACACCATTTCCCATATCTACTCTGAGCCGAGGAAACCCATCACAGGCAGGAAGGCAGATAAAGCCAGAAAGGGGATTTCCTCTGCTGGCTGGTCAGTGCACCTCTCTCAGCAGTTCCCTGTTCTTCTCCCTTTCGAGCACTTGGCAGTCTTTGAGCAAATCCAGTTGACTGAGAACTTGAACAAATGTTGGCAAAAATTATCTCCAGTGTGTGCGTTTTTATCGGAAGGATTTTTTTAGAGTTGTTCATCTATGCATTCATCCTCCAATAAATATTTATTGAGTAATCTCTAAGTACAAGGAACTGGGCTGAGTAAGACCAGCTAGGTCTTTTAGTAAATAATGTCATATGACTTATGTCAGGCTGAACAAGCCTGGTAATATTAGTCTATCCTAAGTGAGAAGCTTCACTTAAAATTTCCTGGAACAAAACCACAGTGGAACAGCACAATATGGCAAATCATAACTACCCAGTATATATTGCTGCTATTATTGGATGAAGAAGCATTATTGTTGGAAAGAACGAGTAAACTGAGTCAGAAGATAGGAGGCCTAATGCACTTATGGACATGGCTGGGGGTGGGGGGAGGAGAGGGTAGGATTGCGGAGAGAGTAACAGGGAAGCATACATAACCATATGTAAAATAGATAGCCAATGGGAGCTTGCTGTCTGACTCAGGGAACTCAAACTGGTGCTTGGTAACAACCTAGAGGGGAGGGATGAGGGGGAGGTGGGAGGGATGTTCAAGTAGGCGGGCAGGGGGAACATGGGTAGACCTATGGCTGATTCATGTTGGTGTCTGGTAGAAACTAACACAATACTGTAAAGCAATTATTCTTCAATTAAAAATAAATAAATTTTTAATAAAAAAGAAAAAGAAAAGATAGGAGGCGTCTCTGTGCCTTAGTGTCTTCATCTGTAAAATGGGGCTCCTGCTACTTGTTTACTTACAAAATGAGATTGCATCGAAAATCAAAAGAAATAACCTACATGAAAGAAGGCACTTTGTATAGTCTGAAAATAGAAGGCATATATAAACTATAGGTGCAATTGCTCAGTCTTAAGGTCACGGATGAAAGGAGCTCATCTTTTCACTTCAACCAACACAGAAGCCTTTACAGAAGAAGGTGGTCTCAACCAGGTCAATTACCAATAAATGAACTCATCTGAGTCTTAAAGGGAAAGAGAAACTGCTTTTGGGAGAAACATGCTGTATGAATTAATACACAGTGATTGAAAACAGGGGATATTTCAGTTATGAAAACTAAAGAAGCCCATTAGGGTGGTCTAAAAATAATTAGGTTGAGTAGGATGAGGATAAGAAAGTTAGAGCTAATATTTTGTCCCACTTATATATCTAGTTTATGAGTATATGGAAATAGTCCAGTGTTTCTCAAAGGGGAATGATATATGGCTTCCTTTTAAAGGAGAAAAATTATTTGAGACACCAAAAATATATTTAGAAACCTCTAAGAGACCTTGGTCTGAGTTTCAGAATTGTCAACTTAAGAAACTTAGGATTTACTTATTGAAAATCTCTTTTCATTGCAAAGCATTGTCTTCATAATAATATATATATATTTAAAATAAAAACATAAAAAATATAAAACCCTACAGAATATGCAGATTCCAAGTTGCCACAGCCCCCATTTTGAGAAATCTTGATTCTTGTCTCACCCCTTCCTTTTATGGATGAAGGAACTTAGGTCTGGGAAGACACTGACTCTCCTAAGCCACACAAATGGCTATTAGCAAAAGCAAGCCAGAAGTCTAGGTCACCTGATTTCTAGAGCAAAGCCTTTTCCTTCTTTAGACAAGGCCTCCTCTGTTTGTGGCAGAGCTCACTATCTGCTCCAGACAGATACTGGTATTGTGTTAGCCCAGAGACAGGGAAACAGATGGAGGCAAGAAGGTTTGAAGAGGAGGTGACGTGGGTGTGGCTGATGTGGAAAGTTGCAGCTGGGCCAGCAATTTGTAAGAGAGTTATTTCCAAGGAGAGATTCTTTTGCTCACCATTGAAACAAAGGAACTTTGGGTAGAAAACCAAACAGTTTTAATAGCGATAGCATTTCTGCCTAACAAGTTTGGGCAGAAAAGTAGGAAGAATATGGTCTCAAGCTAAAAACCGGAGAGGAACTGCAGAAGGTATGAGGTTATAATTCAGGGTGGCCAATTTAATCAGCTCATATTCATTAAACACCCACATACACATGGCACTTTACAACAAACCCCTTTCCTCACGCTGAAGCATCCACGGGCCTGTTTTAAACGGGCCACCCTGTACATGTTGGGAATCTGGCCAAGGTGTTAAGGCAACTGCTTCCCTTCCTAAGAAAAATAGGGCAGATTTTTAGACGACCACAAGTAAAGGTTAAGGCTTCTAGTTTTTCATCCCATCTGAAAGCTGGGAAAGACTTAGGGAGTCTGTTTTTCAAGTATCTGTTTGCAAAACTCAATAATACGTTAAGCCTTTCCATTTTAGACCAATAATATCCTATACTCTCTCCATTCCCAGACTTTGCCCTACAGTTCCCTGGATGCATTCCTTCTCCTATTGGAACTGAACTCAAGTGCTTTATGAGGATTCCCACAAAATGACTGAAGCATTATGGTCCTTGAGTTATGTATAATTAGCCAATCAATGATTTTGGTCACTTCCGGCCTTTACATAATAAACTCATTGTAATTCAGAAAGCATGTTCTTACCTCTGCCTGTTAAAACTACCAAGAATATTTTCAGCCTTACTGATTTATCAAGTAACTTTTGATTGTGATCTGATAAGAAGATTGATTGGGCCCGCTGCCTTGACCCTTCCCTGGAACAGGTCCTAACAAGTTTTTGGTGTTAGGTGGTTTCTGAATATCAGGGAGCAATGCCACACCAGTCATCCCACTTGGGTCCTTGCTCAACTGTGTTGGGACATGCTGTGACTTTTCCAAGATATCTCTGATCATTCCAAAGATTGTGACCCATACAAGAAAACATCAGACGTTCAGGCAAGACTAAAAAAATTGCCCTGACATCAGATCACTTTCGGATAACTTTCTTATTGTTGCATAACAATATCCACAAGATCCTAGGACTCTCAGGACAAGACTCAAGGTATTTTAATTACTGCTAATAATGCAAAGCAGATAGTAGGTACTCAATTGACCATTGCTGGCTGATTGCTTGTTTTTAGGTTTTAATTTGGTTTTGTTTCAGCAGGTGGCTTAGGAACATGAGATGGGCTCAAGAGGTAGTTGACATAAAAGGCTTGTTTGCAGGAACTCTGTCTCCAGAGATATAAGCAGAGAGAAACAGGTAGTTTTCAAGGATTTTGGTGAACGATCATAAGAGTTATAAAGTAATAAGCCTATTTTAATATCACCTTCCCTTTTTGCAAAATCCTTAGGTGGTCCTGATGACTCTGCCTTGGGTATATGCATAGCATAAATTGCAAGTGGCTTATTTGGCATGTCCCCCTCAGGGGGGTTTCCTGGTGGCTTAGACAGTCAAGAATCTGCCTGCAATGCAGGAGACCAGGGTTCAATCCCTGGGTCGGGAAGAACCCCTGGAGAAGGAAATGGCAACCCACTCCAGTATTCTTGCCTGAAGAATTCCATGGACAGAGGAACCTGGCAGGTTATAGTTCATGGAGTCACAAAGAGTCAGACATGCCTGAGCAACTAACACTTTCACTACTTTCCTAGTTTAGGAATGAGTCGGGGGCCTTGAATCCCTAGGAGTTCTCTAGTTTAAGAAATAGAACCTTATCAATATTCTGAAAGCCCCTTGTGCAATCCTCCCCAATAGCACCATCTTGTCTCCAACCCGAGTTAACCTTTATTCTAAACGTGGTGATTTTCAGTCAAGCTACCATCAATGCTTCAAAAGAAGTAAGTTGCTTCGGTCGTGTCCGACTTTTTGTGACCCTATGGACTATAGCCAGCCAGGCTCCTCAGTCCATGGGATTCTCCAGGCAAGACTACCGGAGTGGGTTGCCACGCCCTTTTCCAGGGGATCTTCCCGACCCAGGGATCAAACCTGGGTCTCCCACATTGTAGGTTGATTCTTTACCATCTGAGCCACCAGGAAAGCCCCATCAACACTTCAAAAATCCTATCAAATTTACACAGGATAAGGCTCCCTAAGTCAGTATAAGGGACAGATTTACTTTTCACTGGGATGAAATCAGCTAATTCATTAGTTCCCTCAGCAAATGTTTCTTGAATGTCCGCTATGTGTCAATGAAGGCTTAGGCACTGGGAAAATTGCTGTGAACAACACAGGTGTGGTCCTTGTGCTCCTGGAGCCTACAGTCTAGATGAGCAAATAGTTACACAAGTAATTAGTTATAATTGTGAAAAGTGCTCTGTTGAGGTTAAGGACACTCTGTGAGGTATAACTCGAGGCCACAGCCCAAAAATGGTCACAGGGTCTGGGAAGGTGGCCCTAAGAAAGAACCATGAAGACCTGAGCCAGAGACGATGCAGCATAGTGACATTAGGTATCAACAAGAAAACCGAATCATTATCTAACCCTTATGGTTTGTTTACTAGACCCAAACCTTCAAAATGTGGGGTCTGACATATATACACTACCATGTGTAAGACAGTTAGCTAGTGGGAACTGCGGCATAACAGAGGGAGTTCAGCTTGGTGCTCTGGGATGACCCAGAGGGGAGGGATGGGAGTGGGTGTGAGAGGGAGGGCCAAGAGCGAGGGGATATATGTATACTTACGGCTGATTTACACTGCTATACGGCAGAAACCAACACAACATCAAAGCAATACTATATTCCAATTTTTTTTTTAAAGTGAGGTCTGTAAAAAGAAATACAATAAATAGTGAATTGTTTAGGAACCACTGCTCCAGAGTGACCCACTAGTCACAGAAGCTGGGACGGGGGAAAGTGTTAGGAAAATCCAGCTTTACCAGCGCACAAAAGAAGATTAAAGAAGATCCTTGCACCCCAGCTCCTGGAGTGCCATTTCCCCAGATTAAGTAGCAGGCAGGTCTCAGGTCTAAATACAGGGTAGTGCTAAGTTTCGGTTGTTGAAGCTGTTACAGCTCTACTAACCTTTACAGCCACGACTGTGTCAGTTTTTCCAAGCAGGAGAAATGGATGGAAAGCCAGGCCACATCTTAATAGGGCCCTGGTGAGCTAATGGGTGTGATTATTTCATTGTCTCGGATTCACGCCAGCCCAGGCTCATCAGATACAGGCACAATCCAGGAGAAACATGACCTCACTTTCGACATGGGACTGCGCGCTCAGATGCCAATAGGAATTTAGCGATCCCTCAGTGCAGGTAAAACTGAGCTCTTTATGGTTCCAGCTAATGAGAAGCATACCAAAGTTACCTAAAACAGTAAAGCTAATATTGACGTTCACTTACTAGATACCGTGAGGGTAGGGGAAGCCAGGAAAAACGTTTGAGACCATCTGTGCTAAGCGTGTCACTTCCATATGAAGGGGTGTATTTAAGATAAATTGCCATCTCTTTAAATGATTAAATGATTAAGTTACAGATTTATGGAAAGCTATAATCCCACCAGCACCACAGGATCATTAAGTGGTTGGGGCTATAAAGGTGAGAATTTCAAGATTTTAGGTGTGCCACAAAGTGTCCACTGACTTGCAAAACCTTTGCCAGGGTGACTTTTATGCCTCAGTTTTGCTGACGATAGAAAAGCAATTTTATCACTGAGCTCACACAACTCTGAGAAGGGCAAGGGCTCTGTAATCAGAAACATTCCTGCATTTGCTGATTCATTTTTCAGAATCCCTTCATTATATCATGTCAATATTCACTGGAAGATCCTAGGAAGCATAAGACAAGACTTCTTGCATTCTAACTGCAGCTTATAGTAGGTTCAATCATTATTTACTCAATAAACCTTTCCTGAGCATCTACTATGTGCCAGAGACCCTGTACTATACACTAGGTGTATAACAGGGACTAAAAACAGACTCTCTCCCTGCTCCAGCAGACTTCAGCATTTGCTGAAGACAAGTGCCAGAACTGACTCTTAACTCCTTTGTAAGCTGCGGCACTGGGTAACTTAGTAATTTGTTAAGTTTCATTTCCTCATCTGAAAATGAAGATAATATAACCCATCTGGTATGTGAATGTGCCTAAAATTATATCTGACACTTATAAGGTATGTGCATGCCCAGTTGTGTTCGAGTCTTTACGACCCCAAGGACTATAGCCCACCAGGCTCCTCTGTCCATGGAATTTTCCAGGCAAGAATGCTGGTGTGGATTGCCTTTTCTTTTCCTAGGGGATCTTCCCAACAGGAACTGAACCCATGTCTCTTGTGTCTCCTGCATGGGCAGGGAGATTTTTTAAATCATTGCAGCACCTGGGAAGCTGACACATATAAGGTGCCCAATAAACATTGGTTCTTTCCTTTCTTTCTCGAAATCACAAAGACGACACTAATGTTTAGAGTTTCAGTAAAAGATATTTCACCAATTCAAATAAGCAAGCCATTATTACTATCGATCATTTAGTAAGCAATGTGGTTAGTGGAAAGATTTCTGGCTTTGGAAACACAGACAGCGGAATTAAATTACTGACTTTCCCTCTTAACTGGATATGTGGTCTTGAGCACAATATTACTATTTCAAATCTCTCTGGGTCTCCATGTCCTTATCTATAAAATGGCAATGATGGAGCAGTTTTGAGAGTTAAATAAGATGATCAATGCAACATGTCTAGGTTAACCAATGTATATTATTTGCTCAGTCATGTCTGATTCTTTGTGACCCCACAGGCTTTAGCCTGCCAGGTTCCTCTGTCCATGGAATTCTCCAGGCAAGAACACTGGAATGGGTAGCCATTCCCTTCTCCAGGGGATCTTCCTGACCCAGGGATTAAACACAGGTCTCCTGCATTGCAGGCAGATTCTTTATCATCTGAGCCATCTGGTTAACCAATAAGCTGTGAAAAATAACTGGGTGATTAGCAAATAATAAAGACACACACACAGCCTATCTCAAAGGAACTGGTTTGATTTAATTATTATAGTACTATTTGTATGTACTTTTCTTCATTTATTTCATTTATTCATAGAGCAACAAAAATACAGATTAAAGGAATATATCATTAATCATAAGGATGTAGTACATCACAACAGGATTTCCGGGAGAAGTAATGAAAAGTGCCACAAAAAGGCAACATCATTGAGACTTCCTTGGTGGTTCAGTGGTTAAGAATCCACCTTGCAATGCAAGGCAAGTAAGTTCAATTCCTGGGTGGGGAGCTAAGACCTTCATATGCCTTGGAGCAACTAAGCCTGCGTGTTGCAACTAGAAAGCCTACGTGCCACAACTACTGAAGCCCATGTGCTCTGGAGCCCTTGTGCCCAACTAGAGAGTCTGTGCACTATGAAAGATCCTGTATGCTGCAACTAAGATCCAACACAGCAAAATAAAAAAGCAAATAAAGAAAGGTAATATCACCACCTTAAAGTGGGAAGAAAGTTCTGTCTGACTTTCCTGTTGCCATCCTTTCAGGGGCTCAAGAATTTTATCATCTATAAGTCTAGCTTTTTTACTTTCTAGTTATCAGAACACAAAGCAAGGATCTTAGAAAATAAGAACTTTAATTAACCCCAGCATACTGATAGCATTTGAGCAGAATTCAATTATCTGCAAGGGAATATACTAGACATATACCATATGTGAAGTCCTCTGGTCATTATTCTCTTTCCCTAAGAGGGTCTGTAGTATATGCAGATATGAGTCAAGACTTCTATCATAAATATGAAAGAGGCATAATGTGAATGGGGAATGATGATATGCTGAATTGATTTGGTGAGTATCTCTAAGCAACCCAGTAAGGGACAGAATGAGTTGGGTCAGCAATGCCCCTGGGAGAGCTGGGAAACATGACTTCTGCCAAGTGGGGCAACTAGGAAGGAGGAGAAGGCTTGTATAGCTTCCCAGCTCCACACACTCTATAGGGGGGGATATAAACAGGGAGCAGGGGAGTCTTTAGAGATGGTTCACTTGACCACCAACATTTTATCCCTTCTTTATAAATCCCACTTTCTCTAGTCCACAGAGCTGGCAGCCGCTTAAGTCATATCTTCTTCCTGAGCTCTTTCTCTGTCGAGTAAATTACCAAGCCTAGACCTGTTATCTGTTTTCCCACGAAATCATTAGGAATCAAGGCAGTGGTGGCTAAGTATAAAGATTATCTAACTATTTCATGTCTTCTGCCATCTCCAACATTTTCTTCCCTCTCTCCACTTTCTGTTGACCATCTCATGTCTAATTTCACAGAGAAAAGTGAAGCCGTAAGAAGAGAACTACTTCATTCTTATCCTCACTAAATCTACTTATGCATTTACACTTGTCCTCAAGCAGTTACCCTTCTTCTCTGGTCCAGTGGATAAACAGTCCTGCTTCAACCTGGCTGGAAGGCCAGCCCATCCACACAGACCTATATCCCATCCCTGCTTACATCCTCCAGGTCTTTGTACTTACAAGCGGTGATCCTTCTTTCTCTCCAGTATTAACCCATTTTCCCTTTCTACTAATCATGTACATCAATACAAAAACATAAAATAAAAACACCTTTGATTTCTCCAGCTTCCACTCAATTTCCTTCTTTCTATTCATAGCAAAACACCTTTAAAAAGTTGTCCATGTTATTTCTTTATCTCTGATTCTCCCTTAAACCTACTCCAGGCAGGCTTAAGTCCCCAACACTCTACTGGCACCATTATTATCAAGTTCAACATTGACTGTATCCTGTCAAATCCAAGGGTCAATTCTCAGTCATCATCTTACTTGACTTCTCAGCACTGGGTTTAGCCCCTTCCTTCTCGAAGTACTTGCTTCCTTTGACTTCCAGAAAAATCATACTCTCAGGGATTCCCCCAGCTTATTATCCCTTCCCTCCCAGACTTCTCTGTCTCCAAATGCTGCTGTACCTCTGAGATCAGTCCTTAGGCCTCTCCCCATCCCCAGTTCAGCCCATTCCCAAGAGTTCTAGGCTCCTATATTCAGCTGCCTATGTGATATCTCCACTTGCATGTTTAACAATCATTTCAAACTCAACATTTCCAGGATAGAAATCCCTACCCTACTCTTCTCCACACAAATCTGCTCTTTCCTTCAGCATTCCTAGATCTTGGGGCCTAAATAACATCACAGAACTTCATAGCGGGGAGAAAAACACCCCAGAATTCTAAGTTATCTAGGCTTCCAAATTTAGATATTCTTAATTTTAAAAAATTCACACATTACCTCCAATCTATTTGTAGATCTTGCAAGTAGAAAATCCCATGGACGGAGGAACCTGGTAGGCTACAGTCCATGGGGTCGCAAAGAGTCGGACACGACTGAGCAACATTTACTTTTAAGTAGTTTCTTCAAAATCTACCTAACCACCCCTTCACCACCACTACCCAGTCCAAACCATATCATTTTTCACCTGAATTAGTGTCATGTTTCCTGACTAGTCCCTCATCTTCTGCTCTGGCACCCTATAGTCCATGTTCCATAGAGCAAGTTGAACGATCTTTCTAAAATGTAAGACATGCCATGCAATGGTCTTGCTTAAAAATTTACATCATTCTTAAAATGAAATCCAAACTCCTTTCCTTGCTTACACACCCTGAAAGAAATGAAAGTGAAAGTCGGTCAGTCATGTCCAACTCTTTGTGACCCCATGGACAATATAGTCCATGGAATTCTCCAGGCCAGGATACTGGAGTGAGTAGCCATTCCCTTCGCCAGGGCATCTTCCCAACCCAGGGATCGAACCCAGGTTTCCCATATTGCAGGCGGATTCTTTACCATCTAAGTCACCAACCTCTCTACCCAACTTACCAGCTTCACCAGGTTGTTGTGAATATAGACCTAAGTACCCAAAGGAACTTTAAAATTATTGGCTACCATAAGCAGACAATGTTGTTGATGCTATGGCTATTATTGCATCAGTTGCCCTCTGGTAAAGAGTTTTAAATATGTCTTCTAAACATAAACTGTTAAGTTTGGCCAATGGCTGTATATTATTATAAACAGACTGTGTAACAGGCTGATCCTTTCATTCTTGTTAATAGGTTCAGTCATTAACTTCCTGCTATATATTTAACTTTGTCTTTTTCCCTTTCTGGCTGTGGGATGTCCCTAGCAGGAAACAGCAGCTGTGTCACTAACCCTGGATGTGCTCCAAGGCCATTTCCATATCCTGTGGGAGAACCATCCCCTCAAAGTTTGTTTTTGCAGCACAAAGTAGAAGAAAGATCGTTTTTAAAAATATATGTTGTATACAGCACTTTTTGTCCTAAGTGACTTCTGTGTGACCCAGAGGGATGACTAGGCTGCAGTTTCCAATTCTGCAACTTGTACTGAGTTAGTCATTATGATTATTCCATCTATTACTTAAATTTAGTATGCTCTGGAATGGAATCTAGCAGCCAGAAATAATGTATAATGACTTGGGAGGGAAAATGAAGGATGTGGCACCCGTTTAAAGAACAGGAGGAGTTTATGGAAGAGGTAGATCATTGACTGAGTTGCACTAAATTCTAAAGCCAAGCAACTAGCATGTTTTCCCCTGGGAAGGGGAAACCCTCACATTTTACTCAAGAAGGAACAATGGTATATCAGGAGAGAACCTTAGTGGACATAGCAATGCCTTGTGGATTACCAATACTACTTCCTGAGTGTTTTGATTTTCTCAGGGAGGTTTCCCATAACTCAACTCAACAGACTCCATCTGTGCAAGAGCTGGTGTGCTGAAGTGCAACATTCCAAGTCTGAGACAATGCCAAGAAAATCCTGATGGTGGTTTCCTAAATGAGTTTATAAACTGTACAAATAGCCAAACCCATTGGCACTAGGCTATCTGCCTTAAGTGACTTTTATTTTTAGATGAAAACTCAACAAACACATGAACAATCTGGGGATTCAAGCAATGAGCCCAATGAGTGATATCAATATGGAACCACATCTCATCTCCCAAGAGGGATGAGTCACCGGCCTCTTTAGGACAAGCTAGTGCTGGCTGCAGGGAGGGGAACTGGGTACTGGCTAAACTGTAAAGCCAAGAGACCCAAGAGACTGTTGCTTTTTGTGGTTGCCATCTCACTGTGCACAGAGGGAAAAAAACACAATGATGCCAAAAAAAGAAAAGAAAACAGCAAACAGATTCTACATCTACTCTGAAGATAAAAATCCCAACTTGATTTTGCAGCTACACTTCAGATGTTTGTCATCTATTTCATCTAGCCCTCTACAGACTTCCCCTTCTGATTCTCAGACTGAAAATCTTTCTTATAAATTCACTGCTGTCTTCCATTTCTTAATGCAGAAGAGGTGTGTTCCCTACTTTGGGAAGAAGACATAACTTTCTTACATTAGGACTTTAGAGGATTTATCTCATTCACCACTTTAGGCATGATATAAAGATGCTAACATAGCAGCCTTGGTAACATATATGCAGCCCATGTACCACTCCCCACTACAGAGACCATGGGAGCAGCTATTAAGCAGTTACTATACAGTCATCCATTAAACTACTCTGATCCTTTGGAATTGAATAGAAGATGGAACCTATTTGCCACCTCTGATCAGAAGGACCTAGATAATATAGGGAAAAAAGAAGAAGAATGAAACAAATCTACTTTATAGGAAGAAAAACATGGTCTGTGAGAAAACCAAAACAAATATGAGAGAATTCAAGTATTTTGCCTTTATTCCTGTAGGTGGGGGCTTCCCTGGTGGCTCAGTGGTAAAGAATCCACCTGTGATGCAGGAGATGTGGGTTTGATCCCTGGGTTGGGAAGATCCCCTGGAGAGGGCATGGCAACCAACTCCAGTACTCCTTCTGGGAAAATCTCATAAACAGAGGAAGCTTGCAGGCTATAGTCCATGGGGTCATAAAGAGTTGGACGTGACTGATGTGACTGAGTACACATGCACGCCTACAGGTGGGCCTAAACCTAAAGATTTAGCTATGAGGGGCTGGAGTATCGATACGAGGAGGATATGGGCTTTGCCAAATGCTGATGTAGGATTCTGAGGATTTATTTAACTTCTCTGAAGTTGTTTATTGTGACTACCTAGATAAAACCCTTGCCTCATAGGTTTCTATTCAAATTATAGGAGAAAAATGAAAATAAATACTTGGATCATGATTAAAGTTAGTTCATTTTCTGATTAGCTTTCTGGTATTTTAGTTCTTAGAAACAACTCTACCCAGCTTTGGTAGTATTTCTTCAGTTAAAAAAAAAAGCCACCTTTAATTAGTCATAAATACAGAGCAGGATTCTTTGAACTGTTTTGGAATCCAGACAGATCTATAGCCATTAAGATAAGCATCAATTCTAGAATGTTCCCCCATGAGTTCTTCTATGTGGGTGCCAAAGGTCTCAGAATGTCTATACTTTAAAGATATATTTCAAAATGATGTATTTTCAGACGTTTTCACTCCTTTCCCCATTTCTACTCAAGTTGGGGCTCTAACAGTTTGCCTCCATCACTAATAATTCAACTTCTTCAGGACCCAACAGGACCCTTCTTGATCCTTCTCCTCCAAGAGAAGAATGACAATTTTGGCCAATATCGCTAATCTGGGCCAAATCACTCACCAACTTGGCCTTGGTGCAGAATCTTGTCCAGTGTTGAACCCTCTGCCTGAAATACTTTTCTTCATCTTTCTGCCTCCTGGACTCACCCCTTGTCTGAGTGAAAACCTTAAAACAAGTTTTAGCCCTCTCCTGACCTCCCCATTCCTAAGAAATAATGGCTCCCCGCTTGCATGTTCCTTCAGTCTTGACAAATATTTCAATAGATATTTCAAATATCTATTCATGGGTCTTACTATACTTGTTCTGTTTTATGCTTTTGTATGTTCTCAAGCCTGGTGTATAGTAGGTATTAAATAAATATTGAGTAAGCAAATTAATGAATAAATTAACAAATTATTATTATTTAAGTTTTCAGCTTCTCAAATGGCTCCTTACAACTCACACAAAAGTATATAGGTCTGTAGTAAGTTTTAAAATTCACTGACTCAACTGAAAGAAATAGGAAAATGATGAGTTTTCCATTGTATAGATACATCTAATTTAATCTAGACAACAGAATGATGACCAAGGAAATGAATATCAAGCACAATTTGAAATAATATTATTGTCATCATCTAACGCCAATAATACAACTCATGAACAGTTTTATTAAGTGGCTATTTTATAGAGGCTTTCAGGTTGCCCACCCATGAGATGGACCATACACAATTATAAGGATTCCACAGAGGTCTGCAGTCCCTTCCTGCATTTTATGAAGAGCACTTCAAAATGCTCTAGGGGGAAAGAAATCTGTATTTATGTCTTAAAGCTCCTGAGAGTGAAATGTTACAGTTGGAAGCCGCCTAAAGCTCATTTATACACTGAAGTTATTAATTCTCTTCTTACATGTTTGATATAAGCCCTAGGGCACTTGGGAGGGTGATCCAATTACCCAATTCAGAGAATTGCCCTTTTCTTTCAACCCAGTTCGGAGCTCTGAAAATTTTGTTCCACCAATGACTTTTTGTTTCAGTCAAACAAGGTCACAGAAGAGGCCAATATCTGCCAAGGCCAACAGGGGTTTCATTTACATGCCCACTAATGCGAGCAACATAAGAACCTCTTGAGAGCATTAAACTAGGGTGTGGGACAACAAGCCTGTTATTTATTTACCAGCTTCTGACGCCACCATGGCCACTTTCTAGCTACTCAACATTTTGGGTTACCATTTTTGATTTAATCATACTCATCTTCTGTGCATCTAGAAGATGCAGTGGGACTTGCCAGGAGGCAAGAAACCTCTAGGAAGATACTGAGATGAGCCCAGAGGGAAGGAGCTTGAGTCCAGGCAGACCAGGAACAATCTGCCTGCCCTTTGAGTCAAACATTTCCAAAGGTGGCTTATTAAGGATGCAGGATCAGGGAGTTCTTTTGCTATTCATCATCTGCTACAGCTCGTGTATTAGTGACTTTATTTATTTATTTTGTTGTTTCCTTTAAAATGAATACTAAAGCATGAGTTGGTCTATCTTTAGCTAAGACTGGAACACGTCTATCATGGTCAGAGAAAAGATGGTCTGGCCAACATCCTATGACTGTAAGAAAGAGACACTGGCTCTCTTTGGGGAATTGACTATGGTGTGTTTGTTACGCAAAGTTAATGAACAGTTGAGAATAAAACTTTAACAGATGGTCCAGAGAAATATGTCAACATGTCAATCTGTTTATCAGAACTTCCAGGACTCCCACTTTAGAATTTGTGAACAGTGAAAATAACACTGGGATTGTTAAGAGTTAATCTTAGGAATGTTTATTATCTCAAGGATAGCTAGTGATCAAAAAAATATGTTTCTTCACTTTACCAAAAAGTGATACCAGTCTTTGAATTGTCTTGTGTTTGCAACAGAGCAGTCAACAGAAACATCTGGAAAACTCTCCTTCCTGCTTGAGTATTTCACAAATGCATTAAAATTATCACTGGAAAGAAGTCAGGGAATGAAAAGGTAAGGGAAAAAATGTTATATTTTTCTAGTGGCTCAGCCGTAAGGCCAACAGTTTTTGAGCCTTAAATGGTCAAGAGGTGATAAAATTTTGTACACAGTTGAAAACATGATTTATACAAGGTAAAGAATGAAAAGATAGCTTTAAAATATAATTTAGACAGCCATTCGGTTTCTGATAATACATTAGGCTCAGATGAGAGAATGTCTTGATTACTCTTTTTCTTTGGAACAAGGAGAAACAATTTGCAGATCACACTGATTAGTTAATGATCTGGAAAGGTAAGGATCTAGGTTTTAATCATAAGCTTTAAAATTAATTCGTCATGTGGTTTTGGGACAGAGTTTAATCTGCCTAAACTCAGTTTTCCCAGATGAAATATCTAGATTATATGATACAATGTAATTCATGAAGTAAAGAGCCTTTAAAAATAACGTGTGCATATGTAGGCTCTAAGGTTACTCGATCCTCAGCAGTCTGAAGACCTAGCACACTGGAGAACAGGACAGAGTCTTGGTTTCCAATGGTGCTATCAGGGTGGGGGAGAAATAAACTATATCTTCCCTCACGAAACAGCTACATCAGATAAAGAACCTGACTTCTCTTTATTCCAGATTTCACATACAGACCCTTTTCTTTCCACATATTCCCCTGAAGCTCTGGCATTAAAGCTAGTGATCTGTTCTAAGGCAATCTACAAAGCTGGGTTTCCTCCCAGCTCACTTTCACTCTACTCTGAATTCCAGCCTTAGTTATCCAGTCCCGAGCACTCTCTGAGTGCCTGGGATAGGATGAGAAATGTGCGGAGGACCAGACCTCTGGGGCGCTCAGCCCAGAGCCGCATCACCACAGTCAAGGGCAGTCAGATGCCAGCACAGAGCCCTGGGCATCTCTGCCCCAACACCTGCCAATTCCTGCCTAAAACTATCAAAGAACACTAGGGTTGAGGGAGCATGAGTGGGAAAAGGGTATCTTGCAGAAGGGAAAACACGATCCTGGTCTCAAAACAGCAATAAAAATAAAATCACACACACACACACACACACACACACACACACACACACACACAGGCACACACACAAGATTCTTTATGGTTTCTATTGAAGTTGCCTGAGTCCTTCACACTGGAACTACGTGCAAGAGGATTTTCTGAAAAAACAAACCGCACGCACAACAGACCTTACTGCTCCCTTGAAGGGGCTTATTTAAGGCAAAAAAAAGGCCTCCCATCATTCCTGTGAGAGATCATTGTCCCCCTGGTTGCCACAGCGCCCTGTGAGGCTGTGGGAAACGAATGACCTCAGAGGCACTGCAGCGTGTGTCACTGCGAAAGAAAAGAGACACGAGGGGGCTGGGGGAGGGAGGGAGGCTGCCCGAGAGCAGAGCCCCCAGGCCCAGCCATCCTCCAATGACAGCCCTCCAGGCCCAGCAGGAATGAGGCTCCTGGGCCCCAGGAGCCTCCATCCAGCCAGTAACGGGATTAGGCTCCCACTCCCCAGGAGCAAAGCGTCTTTCTGGACGTCCCGCTGCTCGCCCTGGTCAGGCCGGCCTCTAATTGGCCCTCCTCACAAAGTGCCCGATGATTGTTAGTGTCTCAGTCTTGTTTAATGGGTGTCTTGAGTCAAGAGACGGCTCTCCTGGGGCCTGTGGGGAGTGAGTGGTCGTAGAGGGAAGGGAGGGGAGAAGGCAGCAAGGGGTGAGCGGGGCGGCTGGGAGCTGGGAAGTGCAGGAACAAACAAGTGCAGTCCTGAGAGAGGAGAGGACCATAGGAGAGGAGAAAGCATTAGGCCGAGCTCGATGATGAGGAAGGGCCAAAGGAGACGCCGCACACACATTAACTCTGCCACACGTGGCCAGTGCCCGGGGAGGAAGCCCGCTGCATGTTGCCCTCACTCAGAGCCTGTGTGCAAAAATGGGCAAGCAGCCCGGCCAGCAGAGCGCTGGCCTCTCTCCACAACACAGCGGTCTCCTGCAGATGCTAACACATCGTCGATTTTGCCTTTTCTTTGGGGAGCTCTGTGATTTCCACCGTGGGCACAGGGAAGCACACGGTGAAGGCCAGGCTCAGTCTTACTAAGTGGGTGCCTCTACCTCCAACACACACACACACACACACACACACACACCCCCACACCCCCACCGGCCTGTTTCCAGCTCTGCCTGGTGCATTACGAGGCTGGTGGAAACACGGTGATAGAACATCTTCTTTAACACATTCAGAGGTGACACCAGCCCTGGGTCTCTGCTCCTGGCCCGCCACTCGAACCCCAGAGTGATGGTAACCACAGGGTGATGAGCTGAATAAGGCAGGAAGACAGGAGCGGGCACCGGTCCACAGAGCCCAGCACACTGCGGTCAGGGGGCCTCCCGAGTCCCAGCTTGCACCCTTAAACGTGTTCCATCTCTACACCAAGGAAAATTCAGAAAAGACATATTAGCACAAAGAAAGAAAAAAATATATGTTAACAAATATATATACACACACACATAAATGTACAGTTTGTGTATGAAATTTATTTTGTATGTGTGTGATTTCCTATGCAAATATGCAGCACCTAGGTATATGTGTTGCTTTTTACAGTTTAGCTGCTTAGGTTAATTCTACTCTCTGCATTGGACCATTCTGAAAAAGAGCTGCAAAAATTGTCCTCAGCCATAGAATTTGTTTTGGCCTCTGGCAGCAGGAAGACATGGTGTTTTGCAGTCTCAAGAGTAACAAGAGCGAATATGAAAAACATTTTTGTACCAAAAAGTCTTTCCTCACAAAACAGGCTCAACTGTGGTAATGTGGGGTTTTGTGCCAAGCTGGCAACTGGGAAATACTAGTTTGCAGAGGTTGGGTTTGGCGCACAAGGTTCTACCCATTTTGAGTTGTTTACCAGGAACATGGATGACTCTGGGTTACCCGCCCTCCTCCTGGTGGTGCCTGGAATGGTGCAAAAACACCAGAGGCACTGCCTCTCACAAATACACTCACTCTCCTGAAAATGCACATTCAAGAAAAGAATGAGAAGGGATTAAATATATCACATTTCTGTTATGTTTCTTTTAGGCTTCATGCTTATTTTTTTTCAGAGCAGTGATGACTATGAGAGTATAGACTCTAGAACCAGAGACTTGAACCCAAGCTCCCCAACTTAACCTCTCTGCTCCTCCATCTCCTCAACTGTAAAAAGAGCCAGTGATAGTACCGATGTTATCAGATTGTAAGAATTAAATGAGTTAATATTTGAAAAACCTTTTAAAAAGCTTGATACATAGTAATAAATATTTATTAGTTGCTATAATAATTATTATATTGTAAAGTCAAGCGGGCTTTAGAAAGCATCACTACGAACAAAGCTAGTGGAGGTGATGGAATTCCAGTTGAGCTATTTCAAATCCTAAAAGATGATGCTGTGAAAGTGTTGTACTCAATATGCCAGCAAATTTGGAAAACTCAGCAGTGGCCACAGGACTGGAAAAGGTCAGTTTTCATTCCAATCCCAAAGAAAGGCAATGCCAAAGACTGCTCAAACTACCGCACGATTGCACTCATCTCACATGCTAGTAAAGTAATGCTCAAAATTCTCCAAGCTAGGCTTTAGCAATACGTGAACTGTGAACTTCCAGATGTTTAAGCTGGTTTTAGAAAAAGCAGAGGAACCAGAGATCAAATTGCCAACATCCGCTGGATCATCAAAAAAGCAAGAGAGTTCCAGAAAAACATCTATTTCTGCTTTATTGACTATGCCAAAGCCTATGTGGATCACAATAAACTGTGGAAAATTCTGAAAGAGATGGGAATACCAGATCACCTGACCTGCCTCTTGAGAAACCTGTATGCAGGTCAGGAAGCAACAGTTAGAACTGGACATGGAAC
>NW_011494811.1:3398444-3408381 GCF_000754665.1 Bison bison bison
ATATGCAGATGACACCACCCTTATGGCAGAAAGTGAAGAGGAACTAAAAAGCCTCTTGATGAAGGTGAAAGAGGAGAGTGAAAAAGTTGGCTTAAAGCTCAACATTCAGAAAACGAAGATCATGGCATCTGGTCCCATCACTTCATGGGAAATAGATGGGGAAACAGTGGAAACAGTGTCAGACTTTATCTTTTTGGGCCCCAAAATCACTGCAGATGGTGACTGCAGCCATGAAATTAAAAGACGCTTACTCCTTGAAAGAAAACTTTTGATCAACATAGATAGCATATTGAAAAGCAGAGACATTACTTTGCCAACAAAGGTCCGTCTAGTCAAGGCTATGGTTTTTCCAGTAGTCATGTTTGGATGTGAGAGTTGGACCGTAAAGTAGTCTAAGCACTGAAGAATTGATGCTTTTGAATTGTGTTGTTGGAGAAGACTCTTGAGAGTCCCTTGGACTGCAAGGAGATCCAACCAGTCCATTCTGCAGGAGATCAGCCCTGGGATTTCTTTGGAAGGAATGATGCTAAAGCTGAAACTCCAGTACTTTGGCCACCTCATGTGAAGAGATGACTCATTGGAAAAGACCCTGATGCTGGGCGCGATTGGGGGCAGGAGGAAAAGGGGACAACAGAGGATGAAATGGCTGGATGGCATCACCAACTCGATGGACATGAGTTTGAGTGAACTCCAGGAGATGGTGATGGACAGGGAGGCCTGGCGTGCTGTGATTCATGGGTTCTCAAACAGCTGGACATGACTGAGTGACTGAACTGAACTGAACTGATAATAATTATTAATATTAAAGTTTCTCCCTTATTCAATCCCTTTTAGGAGTTTGAGTACCCCAGTAAAGGATTTACAAAAACAATGACAAGAGTTAACTTTTGCATTTTTTAAGAACTCATCATGTGTCAGACATTAGTGGTCTTATATTTATGTAATTCTTACAATTCCATGAAGAGAGTTTGTAGGCACCTTCTTAAGGCTTCTGATAGAGGCACTGTATTCGTTTGAACCATACAATATGGCTGTTTATATGTTTGTAAAAAATTCAACTGTTTTCGATCTTTATTTAAGCTGGCCTAATTTCCTTCAGGGGACAATAAAGACTTCAGGGGAACAAAGACCAGTTCAAGGAAAGACACATTGAAGAAGGACCAGGAGGCTACTGCTTTGCTCCATCCCCACCCTCCAGGGCTAAAACATGAAGACAGGGTATGATTCTTAGGGGCAAAATGGGAGATGAGATGATGCTAGGTATAGAAGAAGAGAGACTAAAGGTCAAGGGAACCAAGTGTAAGGGATCAAGTGTAAAGCTGTGGCTCTTGAAATTCCTGGAAAGATTTCCCCAGGCTCAGAAAAACAATTTCAGGGCCATGTGTTCAATTAATAGATAGTTATTGAGCACTTATTAAGAGGCCTGGAAATAGAGTAGGAATGAGTAAAAACCTGGATTCCAACTTGGGTTCAGTTATTTGTTAGCTCAGTGAACTTTCTGAACTTCTAAGCCTCAATTTCCTCATCTATAAAACAAATATGACATCACCTATGAGGTAGGGTTATTGGGAGGATAAGAGACAATGCATGTGAGAGTATCTAGCACAAGGCACAGGCCCTCAAAAGAGCAAGTATTATGTTACCATTACTGACGCTAATCTTAACACCCTGCTGCCCTGGTACCACAGGCGCTGTGCTAGACACCTAAGATTAGGCCCTGCTTTCAAAGCCGTCAGCCAATGGAAGGGAAGGAAAGTGAAGTGGAAGTTGTTCAGTTGTGTCTGACTCTTTATGTCCCCGTGGATGATATATACAGTCCATGGAATTCTCTAGGCCAGAATACTGGAGTGGGTAGCCTTTCCCTTCTCCAGGGGATCTTCCCAACCCAGGGATCAAACTCAGGTTTCCCGCATTGCAGGCGGATTCTTTACCAGCTGAGCTCAGTGCATTTAGGGCAGCTGGATACGACCAGGAGGACTTCACCAGCCAAGGATGGGGAAGAAAGCTTCCAGGAGAGGGAGTGGCACCTGCGAAGGTGGAGAAGCCCAAAGGGCAGCTCTGTCGAGGAGTGTGTTTTGGGGGAGACTTGAGTGAGGAGGAATAAGAGAAGGCCTTAGGAGGGAGGTGGGCCACAGGATGAAGAGCAAGTAAGTGCATTTTCTCTTCCGCGTTCACCAGGAGTTAAAAAATGAGCAAGCCTAGACAAACTTTAGGAACTTGAGTGCCAAAGAATTTTTCTTTTGGATTGTTTGAGAGTTTGTTGTTCGAGACCCAGAGCCCAGCCCAGGCTGACCAGGATTCCTGTGTAGGCTACAAATAGGGAGAAAGGTCAAAAATAAACAAGCGAAAAGTCTCCAGGCCAAAGGCAAACGAGAGGATTCTTTTTTTTTTCTTTCTTTCTCTTTTTTCTGGTCTCTGAAAGGACTGGTCTCCAAAGTCTCTACTTCAAACAAAAAGAACAGACAGTTCCAGCTTCTAAATGCTGGCAGAGGAGAACAACTACTCTTTTTAGAGAGAGAAAAAACACACCACCCACCACACACAACTTTCGGCAACATTTTTGCCAGCAGCATTCAAAATGATTTCTTTGAGTTAGCCAAGAAGAGCCCTCAAAAGGTGGAAAAAAGGGAAAAAAAAAAAAAAAAAAAACGTTTCGCAGATAGGCATGGCTTCTGAGGGAGGTAATTGCCTCTAGGAACTGCTGGGTCCTGCTTACAGCAGCTGACTGCCCTGGCTGCCCGGCCCCCACATGTTTGCCGGCAGCAGCTGTTTGTGTTTACCACTCACCACCTTGAAGCAAGTGGGGGACTTGGTTTTCATTCTCCCGCAGTGATGGCCATTCTCCTTTTCCTCAACCAGCCCCCTCCCCCTCCCTGCCCTCTCTCCAAACAAGAAAAACACCCTGCCTGCCCCTAAGCTAAAGGAATCCAATCACCCAGAAAGGGAGGCTTTATGAGCTTTCTGGGGACTGTGGGCGGATGGAAGGGATTAAAGCGAGGTGTGCTTTATGCCTTTTGTCGTTTACTCTCCCACTGCCCCACGGAGTAGCCAAGTCCCCACCCTTGGACAGGTCTGCCGGTTCCTCTTGGTGGGTTCTGTTTTTCTTTCCTCCCCTACCGTGGTTTTCTGTGAGTTGGGTGGGGAGGATGCAGTTAAACTTCATTTCAGATGCATCATAAAATTTGGAGAGGCAGGCCTATGGCCTCTGTGAGCAAGTGGGGTACGGTTGGCTGCTGCAGCGGCTCCTCTGCAGGGTGGTGTCAATTTGGAGAGGTTTCCAAGAATTCCGTCACTCCTAGCAGACAGGCAGCAGAGGGACACAGTCCTGTCCCACCTTTCCTCGGCCTGGTCTCTCCAATTAGCATTGTGAATTTCTCCTTTTCTTAAGGATACTTAAACTCCATGGCATAGTTTATCATAAACATGCAATACTCTGAAAATATCCTTCTAATGGTTTTTAAAAATTTCTTTACTATAGGCTTTCATATCATGCCATCTAACTGAAGAATAATTTATAGCCCACATCCTGCATTCCATGGACCAACCAGACCATAGCCCTCCCAGAGTTTCCAGTCTGGACTAAACAAGCCATTCACAATAGGAAAAATACAAACAGGCGATATACACACAAAAGATGCTCGACCTCTCTAGGAGCCGAAGTAAAGCAAGTACAATCAGCAATGAGATATCATTTTCATATGAGAGTCACAAAGACTGAAAGAAAATACAATCCCCCAGTGTAGGCATGTGAACCAATACCCTCCTCACAGGTAGTCTGGCAGTTCACAGAAAAATAGAAACACACATATGACCCATAATACCACTCAGTCAGTTCAGTTCAGTCGCTCAGTTGTGTCCAACTCTGGACTGTAGCACGCCAGGCCTCCCTGTCCATCCCCAACTCCCCGAGTTCACTCAAACTCATGTCCGTTGAGTCGGTGATGCCATCCAACCATCTCATCCTCTGTCATCCCCTTCTCCTCCCTCCCTCAATCTTTCCCAGCATCAGGGTCTTTTCAAATGAGTCAGTTCTTTGCATCAGGTGGCCAAAGTATTGGAGTTTCAGCTTTGGCATCAGTCCTTCCAATGATTATTCACGACTGATTTCACTCAGGGATGTATTTTAAGGAGATGATTAGACAAATTTGGAAATCTGTAATAGGATGTTCATTACAATGCTTTTTTGTGATAGTAAAACAAAACAAAACCAGAAAACCCAAATGATCAATAATTGGGAAGTGTATAAATGAGCTATGGCACATCTATTTAATGAAATATTATATATAGTCACTTTAATTAATAGTGTTATTCTTTATTTATGAATGTTGAACTGACTCAGAATTATTGGAACTAAACTACCACTCAGTAAGATTTATATTAACATTTTCTTTATGCAATGCAAAGAATTTTTTTTAAAAAGGTGTTTCTCTAAAAACAGACAAAATAAAAATGTGATGCAAAAACATATTTGCACTAGTCCCACCAAAGCAGGAGTGTCTCTCTACCATTCCTGAGCAAGGTCACCCCTCCAGTGACGAGCCCACGTCACTGTACACCATGGTCTGCTACACAGTCAGAGCTCACTTCCTTCACTGGAATTTTTCCTAAATGCTGGAAGGTACTGAGATACTAGTTCTAATACTAGGATTACCTTCTGCTTTTACAGAAAAAGAAACTGAGTCACGCTGAGACCACGTGGCTTACACAAAGGCATTTTGGAACTTAAAGCTTGATATGGGGCTTTGAATTCAAATTTCAGTCCCGAATCCACCACTGAGTTTTCCTTTTCTTCCTCAACTCATGAGTGATTCCAGAGGCTGGCCTACAGATTCCCAAGGACTTAACTGACTTGTCTTCCCTATCAGACAGCATAAGGTTTTCAGACTTTCTGAGTTTGTTGCCCAGAAGCAACAAACTTCATTTTCCTATTTTAAAACATCAAAGAGAGATGCAAAGGTTATTATAAGCAGATCGCCAATGTAGCACCAAAAATAGTAGTGACTGTGGCTCTTTTTCCAATGTTGTTACTTTACCAGTAATCTCTTTGTTGAGAAAACACTACCCTTATAGTCAACAATTCTAAATATTTTTTTGTTGCACGGAAGTGCAATGAGAAAGGATCAGATGTTTGTTTGTTGGTTGGTGTAACATCACGGATGGCTCTTACATCGAGTACATGTGATTTAAATACATCCCTTAGAGACCCACAGACTTAGGTGGGTTACTCCATTTGGGTGGCCTGAGATGCCCAGAAACCTCATAATAGAAGCACAGCTATGTGGACACAGGGATGGTCTTCCTGAACCATTTCCCCAAAGTGGCAACTTATTCTAGAGAAAAATTATAAGTAAATGTTGACAATTTTGTGTTCCCCATCCGCTGCTGCAACAACCAGACAACAATCAGACAGGCTGGCCCACTGCAACCCCTACGCTTTGTTCTGGTATAACCTGTTTCCATTTCTGCCTCCAAATGTTTCTCCTCTCACTGTTGACCCCCATAGCTGCTTGGAAACCCACTTTTCTCAACCCTAGTCTTTACGCTCATCTTCCTCAAGGGCCAGTCTGAATCTCCCATGGGCAGAACTGGTCATGGAGGAAGGAAGGGACAGGAGAAAAGGGCAGGCTAATCTCTGCGGCAGCACCCAGCACCAGATCCAGCACTTTCGCATGCATCCTCCCTTCCAGCACCCCAACCCCTACACACGCAGAGGCCCAGTCCAGCTGTTGGGACGAAATACCAAAAGAGTTATGCTGCTGGCTCACTAAAATACAGATAAAGGTGATTTCAGTCCTTTGTGAACCTACCATTATCATCAAGACATCAATTTCTCTTTCTCTTTGAGGTTAAATAGGGTGGCTGTAATTTATCTTCTAAACATTTTAAAGCGTAAGGAGGTGTGACTGGCAATTACGCCAAGATACCAGGTGTACACCAGGCCTGACCTCAGAAACTGGGATAGGTATCTAAGGAAAACGACACAAAATAAGGAGAAGCTGGGGGAGGAGGCCCAGAGGGGGCTGCTTTGGCTCTTAACCTGCTCTCTGACTTTGCGAGTCATAAAAACCCTCAGAAACTTCCAAGGAACTGTGTGCTCACTTCAGGAACTGGAAGGATGAGAAGTTTTATGACTACACCTTGCAGGCTAAACACGAGGAAAAGCCTTGCCATCCCACCTTCCCCATCATATCTCTCCCCCTCACCCCACCGGATCCCCATCTGCTGGTGGTGAAAGCAAGAGACACAGGCAGGCCAACCCTGGGGGTCCTAAGAAAAGATGACAAAGGGGAGACGATTCAGGGGCAGACCTAGGAGAGCCTCAGGGAGCTTGTGCTTGTAGGTATCCCCGAATCCCCTGAAACTCCCTCTCTGAAGCCCCTTCCGATGACAACTACGTGGACAGTCCTGTCTCTCAGTGCCTGGTGAGTGGGATGGGAGGAGAGTAGGGAAGGCTCCCCACAAGAGTACCCAAGGCAGGAAGACCAGAACAAAGTTCTCCTGGTCCCCCAAGGTCTTCCTGAACATAGTGTCTCATAGAAAGGACCCTGATCAATTCAGATCATTGATGGCATCAGCCTAGGAACCAAGGCTGTTCTTTGGGGAACAGTTTTACAACCCAAACAACAAGTTCTCTGGGAACTCTTGAAGCCTGCCCACTTGTAAGTTGGAAGGGTTAGGAGAGGCATCTCCTCATGGGAAAGAGGGTGCCTGGTCACTTCTGTGGTTCTTGTCAGCTCTCCAAATATGTCCATGTGAAGCATGAGATCTAACCATGGAACTAGAAGCTTACCTTGGCATCCTCACAAGCAACAACGGCAGTTATAGAAACACAGCATCACACAGTTGCTGGCCCCTCCTCCTACCCTGTATGCTCTCTCCTCTCCCAATCTCATTTATTAATTTATTCATTCTATCATCCATTCAATTAAGCATTTAACCACACTCATGGTTCAATTTCCATCTATAAGGAGATGACTCTCAAATGCGTCTCTCAGTCCAGATGTTTTCACTGAGCTCCAGACTCATAACTTTCTGGTCTATCTTCTCAGTGTCTTACAGGCATCTCAAAATCAATGTCTCCAAGGTCAAGATCATCTTCAGCCCTCAAAATCATTTCCTTCTTCTCATCTCCCTAGCACTACCCCAGAGTAAACAACCAGTAATATTTCTTCTGGAAAACTGCATCTGCCATCCAGGAAAACTCCCACCCCCTCCCAACATCTCTAATTCAGTCTCTACACTTCAGCCAGATTGATCTTTCCAAAACACACATCTCATCATGCCATCGCGTTCATTGCTCAAAGCAAATCAATAGTTTTCCTTGCTCTTAGAACAAAGACAAGAACCCCATTCCATCCCCTGACTCTCTGGGGGCCGCATCAAACGACATACATAGCCTCACTCTTGCAGTCTCCTGCACATGCTTTGCACACTCCTACTTCATGCAATGACCCCTTCCAATCAGTGTCTTCAATCACAGCTATGGTTTTTCCAGTAGTCATATACAGATATGAAAGTTGGACCATAAAGAAGGTTGAGAACCTGAAGGATTGATGCTTTTAAATTGTGATGCTGGAGAAGACTCCTGAGACTCCCTTGGATTACAAGGAGATCAAACCAGTCAATCCTAAAGGAAATCAACCCTGAATATTCACTGGAAGGACTGATGCTGGGCACTAGAGGGTGAGATGGTTGGATGGCATCATCAACACAATGGACATGAGTTTGAGCAAACTCTGGGAGATAGTGAAGGACAGGGAAGCCTGGCGTGCTGCAGTCCATGGGGTTGCAAAGAGTCGACTTAGTGGCTGAACAACAATAACAAATCAGTGCCTATTATCCCTTTAAACTACTCCGAAAGGATGTTGAATTCTGCTGTAATGCTCTCTTAGCCAAAGCAGCCCTCTTCTTGGAGGCAGGGATCACAGCTACAATCTGTCATTCACACTGGGTTTCCCTGAATCATCGCTGTCTCCTCTCTAGGCTGTAAGCTTTGTGCAGACAGGGGCCAAGTCTATTTGGTTTCCCCCAGGTATTCATTAAATAACTACTGGATAAAGGAAAGAGGGAAGGAAGGAAGTCTGGAGAGGGCTTATTCCCACACTCCTTGAACACATTCTGAACTTTTCTACTTTCAGAATTTTGTTTATGTTGTTCCCTTAGTCTAGAAGATTCTCCTTCCTGCTGGTTAAAACCCGATTTCCTACTCAAAACCCCATTTAAATTTTATACTCCAGTATCTGCCCTTCATTTCTGGCATTCTTTGAATCTGGTCCTGATAAAGGTGATTCATATCCACAGTCATCTTTTGAGAGGGTCCATGTCTTAACTGTCTCTATATCCCATCACCACCCCTGTCACCAACCGTTGGGCTTAGGATGGTGCCTTCTACAAGTTTATTGGAGAGAACTGAACTCAGCAGAGACACTGTTAATAAGACTGAGTTAGAGACACCATGTTGCCTGGTCACACTGCTGCCCAGTACCATCCTACTGAAGATGTTACTGAAGCTGTCCTGCAGTTCTGCTGAACTTTTTTTAAAAAGAAGTCAAACAGATGCAATTTTCACCTTCTAATACCCCAGTATCTAAGAAAGAGAATGACAACAAGCCAACTGCTTAAAGAGGAGCATGACAGTAAGGGTGTTCTGTGGGCTTGATGTATGAAGGTGTAGGGAGTGAGATCCCTGGGGCAGCCATCACCTCCCCTTTGCTAAATCAAGGAAACCGTCTATCTTCACTTAATTCTATTTACTTAACACGAGCCTAAAGAAAACTTGTTTTACTTTATCCTTCTGTCTCATGGTTGCCACGATATAATTTTCAAATGAAATTTCTAAATGCAGACCACACACGATATTCCAGTGGACCTAACATTGATTTATGCTAAGACTGGGGTGGGGAGGGAGATACTCTGAAGAAAGATGCTTAGCCAGCAGTTTTCTGACTGCCAGCCTTTCTTGCTTGGCTGTAGCAGATGGGAGTTTTGTGTCTCAATTACTTCTGGATTTGGCCCATTCAAGACTTATATCATCTATACTCTACCAAGTAGGCATGAAAGGCAAAACCACGATTCCTCAGACAACCATGGTGATAGAATATAAATTAAAAGGCCCCTGCTTGCTTAGCCTTCATCTGAAAACATCAGAATGCAATTTGTTGGACAGATTCTATAATCTGCAGATGAAGGCAGTTATAGGGCTCAAGTTTATCCAGCGTTAACAAGCCCTAATAGTCTAGTTCAGCTCAGACATAACAAACGGAAATGGCTTTAAATTATCCTTCCCAAGAGACATGATTTCATAAGAGAACAAACTCTATATGCGCACAGAGAGATTTCCAATGTAAACATGTGGTGGAAGCTAAAAGCTGAAGCCGGGTTTCAAGCCTGAATATGCCAATGGCAGGGTATTTGATTTCAAAGACACCGGTTTCCTCCCAGTGCAATAGCGTGCGTGCATTTTTTGCTGACTACACTTTGAACTGCAGATACACACAAGCTTGCATATATGTGTAATTTTATAGTTTTCTTTCTAGCTAGGATATTAATAAATTTTACTTAGCCTTTTCCATGCATAAGTATGACTGGGATACAGATGCTGAAAGGATAGAGTTCCTTGCGGAAAACACAAGCCTCACTCTTCACTCGGTCTGTCTGAAATGCAGACTAGCCTCTGAGATGAGCAACCTGGCTCTTCTATCTTCAAGTGGAATACTGACCCAGCTTCTTTTGAGTATAAAGAAGTGAGGAACGGAGAATTCCCTGGCACTCTATAGAGGATAGCATATCCTAACTTGTTCCTCTTGGTCTAGTTAGGACTAAAACGCCTAAGAGCAAAAATTTTTAATGATAATCATCGAATGGCCATTTGGCCTAGGGCCAAGTGAGGTCTGCCTCCTATTTTCATATGGTCCACGAGCTAAGAATAATTTTTACA